>NC_058405.1:84310761-84411507 GCF_002201575.2 Neomonachus schauinslandi
TCTTTCTTTCTTTCTTTCTTTCTTTCTTTCTTTCTTTCTTTCTTTCTTTCTTTCTTTCTTTCTCTCTTTCTCTCTTTCTCTCTTTCTCTCTTTCTCTCTCTCTTTCTCTCTTTCTCTCTTTCTCTCTTTCTCTCTCTCTCTCTCTCTCTCTCTCTCTCTCTCTCTCCCTCTCTCTCTCTCTCCCTCTCTCTCTCTCTCTCTCCCTCTCCCTCTCCCTCCCTCCCTTCGTTCCTTTCTTTCCTTCCTTCGTTCCTTTCTTTCCTTCCTTTCTTCTTTCTTTCTTTTTTTAATTGAAGTATAATTAACATACAGGGTTATATTAGTTTCAGGTGTACCATATAGTGATTCAACAATTCTATACATTACTCAGTGCTCATCACGGTAAGTGTACTCTTTGTTCCCTTCCCCTATTTCTCGCATCTCCCCCGCCATATTCACATATATACATATATATTTGAGGACTGAAAAAAACACTAAAATAAAAGTTTTCTCTTAGTGTTGTGATGTTAAAAGATAAATAAAATAAAATAGGCTCCGGGGAGATTCCCTAGCCCCTGGCACCATATGAGGATAGGGAAGTCTGTGACCCAGAAGGGGACCCCCACCCTACCATGCTGGCATCCTGATCTCGGACTTCCTGTCTCTAGAACTGTGAAAAATAGATGTCTGTTGCTTATAAGCCACTCAGTCCATGGTATTTTGTTATAGCAGCCTGAACAGATAGCCTGAGATTGGTCTAAAGTGTCTGTTTGTTCCAGAATATAAAAGAGTGAAATGAAAGACAAAATTTGGAAATGAATTGTACCTATTTTTATAATACTCAAGTTTGAAAAATTAAAATCTTAGCAAAGTTTTCTCACTTTGATGGGCTTGTTGCCTTTTTTTACTGTTTATGCCCTCACCTACAAAATACGGGATTATTTATTCTGTTATTTAATGTACCTAGGCAACAAAAAGGATTTATCTCACCAGAATAGCCTTCTCTGGCTTATACTGACTATTATGTCTTTGATTATTTGGGAAAACAAAGTTTCTCATTTAGGAATGTGGGCCGAGGTTCTTTGCAATCATATTATCTTGAAGGTTTATTTCTAAAAATGTTTTAATGTTTTATTTTCACTCTAAAATGAATAGCCAAATATTGTTTCTCAGGCATCCCATGATTTGATTCCTATCTTAAGTATTTAAATCTGATAACTCTGATTTTTGCCTTCCCAATATTGAATGCTAAGGATAAAAATAAATTAAATAAGATAAGATAAAATTTCTAAGGTCTCACCTGGAATGTTCTATCTGGGAATTATGCTCCATCAGGGTATCTTCTGTGCCTAAACTTGTCTTTGAATTTCCTAGAGGATACCTAGAAAACCACAAAACATTTGTTCTTACCTATTCTTCTTTGAAAATAGGGTTAATTATGTATATAATTATTTTGTCTATATAATAAACTCATTTTTCTTTTAAGTTATCTGCAACTTATAACAACTTAGTAGATTATGATTTTACAAATAGAAATCTACCATTTGTAAATGACATCTTTTTTTTCCTACCTGACCCCTCCAGATTTGAAACTCTTCCTGAGTGCTCTTATTTTCTTAGCAATGTAAGTTATTGTCATAAATTCAGTAATAATCTGTCCTCGTTAACAGGAAGTAATTGGAAACAGTGGCTATGGACCCAAAGTGTTGCCTGGAATACCATATTTGAAAATGATGATCATCTAATCAGACATGACCAGACACTTTTAAGAAGCTAAGGTTGACTTCGTGGAGCCCGTGCTTACAAAACTCTGTTTGGAACACTGGCCTCGTTCCTGGCTTACAGGTCTCCTGGCCTTGTAGGTGAGTAAGGAAGGTCATATCTTGGCAGGCCCAAGAGCTTTAGGATATTTTGGAAACCTTGAAAAGAGAAGAATTCCCTCAACTCTGTGGGTATTGGAGGATTCTTTGCTTGGTTTCCTAGCTTCAGGAAGCTTTTATTTTATTTTTAAATTTGTATTATTATTATTTTTTTTAAGTAGGCGCCACACCCAGTGTGGAGCCCAATGCAGAGCTTGAACTCGCGACTCTGAGATCAAGACCTGAGCTGAGATCAAGAGTCAGTCACTTAACTGACTGAGCCACCCAGGCGCCCCTTTATTTTTATTCTTTTTAAAAGAATATTTATTTATTTGAGAGATAATGACAGAGACAGTGAGAGAGAGCACAAATGAGGAGGAGAGGGATAAGCAGGGAGCCCAACACGGGGCTCGATCATGACCTGAGCTGAAGGCAGACGCTTAACCGACTGAGCCACCCAGGCGCCCACCTCTGTTTTTATTCTTTCTTTTTTTTAAATAAGAAGTTTATTTAAACAAGACACTTGACTTGAAGGGAAAGCTGTCTAGGATTCATTTCTTTTAGAGTAATTTATCCCTACTTAAACATAGATAGCCCTACATGTAACAGCTATGTACAAAAAAGTTATCAAATTGTCCTTGGTTTTACAATGATAAATGTAAAACATTAAAATTCTCCAACCAAACAAGGTATGCAAGGGTTTTTATGTTGTTCGTTTTTGTTAAATAGTGAGAGCAAAATAGCTTAGTGGAATATAAAGATAAGAGCTGACTGAGCATGCCACTAATGGAGAGAAGGGGCTATTTTCACAGAACCAGTATTTTCCCCATCCCATCTCCTTTTGAGGTGGATCCAAACATACCATTAGCCATTTAGATTAAAAAAATATGCAGTATGCTTGTGCACACACACAGTTACTCTATGTACAATAAAGGAATGGGGAAGGGGAAAATGAAAGAATCGAGAAAATGCTACTGTAGTGGTCAGGATGTGGTGGGACCAGATTGTGGTTTTCTCGTTGAGAATGTCTTCTTGGTCTGGAGGAACAGAGGTCTGGAGTGAAATAGCAGGTTCCTTTTTTAGTGGACACCTCTGTCTGCTGCTGGAACACATCAACTGCATCTTCATCGTCCATCTCCCGCTGTGCAGCTGTGTCTGTTTCATTGACTGGCTGCCCATCAAATTGGAATCTGATCTGCCTCACTGACAAACCCTGTCATTCACAATAGGCTTTCATCAGTTTACTAAGTGGTGTCTCCCTCTTAATCTTAAACTGCACCACAGAACCATCCTGCCCTGCCACCTTCAAATTAATATGATCATTGTTCTCAGTCTTGACTCCCTGGGCTTTTTGTCAGCCATGGTGAGCGCCGCAGTCTCCTCAGCTGCTGCTTCACAAAAGAGGTACCAGGTCTGCACTGAACGAGCACACCAAGAAGCTTTTAAAAGCACGACCTGAGGTTTCTTATGGAAAACTGACAGCAGAGCAAACTCAGGAAGGCCTGTGGTAAATGACCATCCATTTTTTTTTTTTTAAGATTTTATTTATTTGAGAGAGAGAAAGAGAGAGAGTGTGTGAGTAGGGGGAGGAGCAGAGGAGGAGGGAGAAGGAGGGAAAAGAATTTCAAGCAGACTCCAAGCTCAGCTTGGAGGCCTACACGGGGCTTGATCTCATGCCCTGAGATCATGACCTGAGCCGAAACCAAGAGTCAGATGCTTAACCAGCTGATCCACCCAGGCGCCCCTAAATGACCATTCTTGCTGCACCTGTGAAAGTAACCAGGTCAAATCTAATGAGGCCAGCCTTATTTTGTGGTCAAGACTAGTCTTTCTTTGAGATTAGTTTTTGATCAAAAGTGGGGAGATGAAGGAAAAAAGTTGTTTCAATAGAAAACTATACACATTTCATAGTACATTCTTCTAGGTATTCAGAGTCTAGCCCTCTTCATTGTCTTTGAGCCACTTGGCATCTTTTGTAAATTGCAGGTAACCGATGGAGATGCAAACTCTGTCTTGTCTGGTAGAGATTTAGTTGACTTCTCAGACAGTGTGGAAGAATCGGTTTTGATACCGACCTGCACTTTGGACTGGATCCTGCTAACCTTTCCCAAATTGTCAGTCCTTACTAAATTTTCAGTTCCTCCAGTTTCCATCAACATCTGGCCACAACTCTCCTGATGAATGTTTACAGTTTCTCTCTTTCCCACCTGACTTGGCATCACCAAGACCAAAGCCTGACCACCCAGATCCGTTTTGGGTCTCTAGGTCATCTGACCTAGGCTCATCTCCAGGCTCTGGAGAAACCCTGCGAGCTGAAGCCTGGTGACTTGTTATAAACCTGGAAGGACTCCCCACTACAGCAGACCCTTCATGAGCTAGATTTCCCTGGACAAGTGGGTGAAAGGCTTGGGTCACACATGCCTGCTATGAGAGGCAACCAAGGCTAGTAACAACATCACTAAGAGCATTGACATCTAGCGTGGGAGTTTTCAGAAACTCAGTAAGCAGTGCTGCTGCATAACTGAAAATATTTTCCTCCACCAACTTCTTTGAATTTACTGGATTAGATATTTTCAGGGTTCAACTCCTGGTACTTTACTTATAAAAAGCTTTTATATTAATATTTCCCTTTCCTATTTAGGTCCATCCCTCTTTTAAGATGTCTGATCTCCAGGACCCTGCCACCTTCCAAAAGATGGTTCAACTGGTTTTACCGGAACCACACCAACAAGAATCCACGGGATACCAGTTTTCTTTTTCATTATCTCTTTTTATTGGAGTATAATTGGCAAATGATATTATATTAGTTTCATTTTTTAAAAGATTTATTTATTTATTTGAGAGAGAGAGAGAGCATGGGCAGGGGCAGAGGGAGAGAATCTCAAGCAGGCTGCCTGCTGAGTGTGGAGCCTGATGCGGGGCTTTATTTCATGACCCTGAGATCATGACCTGAGCTGAAACCAAGAGTCATACACTTAACTAGCTGAGCCATCCAGATGCTCTCCCCCCCTTTTTATATATATTAGTTTCAGGTTTGATTTGTTTCAGGTTAGAATTGATTCAATAATTCTATACATTGCTCAGTGCTCATCACAGTAAGTGTAATCACCAACTGTTACCATACAACACTATTACAATATTATTGACTATTTTGTATGCTGTGCTTTTTATCTCCATGACTTATTTATTTTATAACTGGAAGTTTGTACCTCTTAATCCCCTTCACCTATTTCACCCATCCTCTCCCACCTCCCCTCTGGCCACCACCAGTTTGTTCCCTGTATTTAAGAGTCCATTCAGATAGAATTTCTTAGGCTCTGCTTCATACACTCAGGAGGCTTATGATTGCCTCTGAGTTGTTCAACAGCAACTGACATTTGAAGGGAATAATCACACTGAATTTTCTTTGAGCCCTGTGCTCCTGGAAAGCAGAGAAACTCCCAACTCTTTTACGTTCTGAGAGATGGCTAATTGTGAAGGATCATCCTGTGCTTGCATATTGGACCCTCCACCCTTTCTCACAACTCCCTTCTTCACCTGCTTCTGTGAAGTCCTAGGACGCTTCTGCTTGGAGGTGCTCCTTACTAATGAACCTTCTCCCTAGTGCAATAGACTGAATAAAATAATCTTCTTAATTGTCCCATGCATTTTGTCTTTCACATGTTTTTTTTTTTTTTTTTTTTTGGCATAGTAATTAAATATTTATTAAAAAATCTGCTCTACTTTTCGTGATGCACAGATGTAGTCTTAACATTAAATCATGACACAGGAGGGAAATCAGGTGTCCAAGCATGGCAGATTTCTCAATTCCAAGCAACTCTATGTCTCAGAAGATGTTCTAATGAACTTGTCCTGAGCCAAATGGAATCACCGGGACAGCTGGGAGGACAAGCACACTGGTGAGGGCAGGGAGTCCCTCACCCTTCTGGCTGAGTTAGTTCTAGAACTCATACTTGAACTATAATTATTTGAAAGTTGAGTAAGAAGTCATGACATCCAGACATCGTATTTCTTACAAAATCCTCTTTGGTGCCAGAGGCATATAGAAATTTCTTGCTCCAAGACAGATTGATGCTCATAATCATGACGACTTGTGACACTCACTTGACCTCCTCGAGCTGTGATTGTGGATGAGCCACTTAATCCTCTGGGTTTCCTTTCCAGATCAGAGCAGAAACCTGAAGGGATTTGGGAATATAGGTGAGGTTCAGTGGGGTGGAGTCCGGAGCTGACTACCAAGAAAGAATTCTTGAGACGTCTTTGGTGCAAAATGGTGGTTTCTTAAAGCACAGGGACAGGACCCGTGGGCAGAGAGAGCTGCTGCCTGTCTTTCACATGTTAAAAATTTACTTTAGCTTATTGTATCTTATGCATATTTTCAAATAATTTTCAATATTTTCAAGTAATACTGTTCCAGTTCAGTAGCATTATCACCTTATTTTTTATTTTTTGAAGATTTACTTATTTATTTTAGAGAGAGAGAGAGAGCACATGAGCGAGAGGGGCAGACAGAGAGGGAGAGAGAATTTCAAGCAGACTCCAAGCTGAGCACAGAGCCTGATGTGGGGTTCGATCTCATGACCATGAGATCATGACCTGAGCTGAAACCAAGAGTCGGATGCTTAACTGACTGTACCACCCAGGTGCCCCTGTTGCACTATCACTTTAAGACCATTAATTCAGAATTTAAAGAAAAAGGAATTGAATGATTTAAATAATTTAATAATTTAAATAATTCAAGAGACAAAATTTGTTTCTCAGAGCTTTAAAATTAGATATGAAATAAAAACTGTTAGACCATCTTACAGGGTAAATTATCAGCAACCTTGACTAGAGAAGTGCATCTAATGGCTGAGGGATCAATAAAGCTTATGCAGTTGACACTGCTAGATGACAAGTAGGTAAAAGAAATGACAGAGGTGGGTCTGTTTCTGGAATATTGGAGTAAGGGGCACGGTGGACTTGATCCCCAACAAAACGATCCCCAACAAAACAACCATTTAATGGGAGAAAATCATTAAAAACAATAATTTAAAGCCCTGGAAATTATCCTATGTGCATATAGCAAGTGGAGAAACAGTCATTCAAGAAAATCTACTAAAGCTCAATAAGAAGTATGTAACAACTGAATCACAGCCCATTCTAGCCCATTCTTCCCCTGCCAGCTCCATCTTACAGAAATGCTACTCCAGGTACTCTACTTGGGGCAGCCAAAAAGAGGAAGGCTTCCCCCTCCCAGACTCAACCTGTAGAGTAGAAGCCCTGCTACAGCTCAGTGAGCCAGGAATGCTGGGACCTCAATCCCTACCATGCTGGATTATAGGGGGAGGCTCCACAGCAGGAGGGGCAAGCCAAGAAGACAGGAGCACCATCACCCTAGAGACCACTTTTATAGAAGTGTTACTCTGGATAAGAGGGTTGCTGTCCCCAGGTCTAGCTCCTGTGAAGGGTGCAGAGATTCTGTCCAGGGGAGAGTCAGGCCATAAAGATTAAGAGCTCTCAGTTCTGACTGAGGGGGGCTAACTTTATTTTGGAACACAAGGTGGGAAATTCTGGCTAAGGGTGTTGTTGAAAACTATGGAGATTTTGGTCAAGAGCAATTAAGACAGTGCTTATAGCTCCATTATACTAGTGGCAACAAGCAAAATGGCAGAGCAACCAGAAATTTAACAGAGAGAACCAGGGAAGGAGATAGCCAAGAAGAGTGCTCCTCAGATCACTGTCAACCCTGGTTGTCAGAAAGTTTGTATATAAAGCATTCACCCACTGAGAAGAAATCACAGCAGGACATGGAGTAGACTTGGAAACACTCCCCAGGCTGCACAAAGACCCATCAACACAGAGAGGAAGCCTTGCTGAAACAAGGGCCTTAAGTGCAACTTCTGACCAAACACTGGTTGAACAATAAGCTACTCTGATGCAGGGGCAATGTCTAGGAAGCTGGGCTTTAACATAAAATCACACATATCCCTTGGAGTCTGGAAGACTGTGTGCATGGCCAAGGTTGAGCATTTTGGGGAGTGATTGGAGGGGGAAAATCCAAGCTCCTGGTCTCTGGCTGAACGTGGGCAAAAACCAATTAGCCAAGCAACCAACCAACAAATAAAAAATTCCTCTAACTGTGATAGCAGCATCTAAGACACACACACTTTCAATGGTAAAGAGAAAAAAATTTTGACCAATAATGGCTTATGCTAACCCAGGGATGACCAGTAGGAAGCCAGACTAAGAGAGAAAAGCAAGACAAAATCTGAGTAGGGACATCAGAAGCTGCACACTGCAGGGGAAATAGGCTTTACAGAGTTGGTTCAGCAAGTCACTAAATAAATAAACGACCAAGCAAGCAACAACATCAACCCCTGGGGGATGTAGGGAATTAGTATCCAGAGTTGCTAGAGTATATAGCTAAAATGTCAGTTTTCAACAAAAACAATTTTGAGACATGCAATAAAAGAGGAAATTGTGACACATACACAGGAAAACAACCCAAACAAACTGCTTTTGAAGGGGCCCAGATGTTGGACTTAGTAGACACATACTTGAAAGCAGCCATTGTAAATATTCTTGAAGAACTAATGGAAACCATACTTAAAGAATTAAAGGGGGGCGCCTGGGTGGCTCAGTCGTTGAGCGTCTGCCTTCGGCTCAGGTCATGATCCCAGGGTCCTGGGATCGAGCCCCACATCGGGCTCCCTGCTCCACGGAGAGCCTGCTTCTCCCTCTCCCACTCCCCCTGCTTGTGTTCCCTCTCTCGCTGTGTCTCTCTCTGTCAAATAAATAAAATATTAAAAAAAAAAAAAAAAAAAAAAAAAAAAAAAAAAAAAAAAAAAAAAAAGAATTAAAGGAAGAATTGGTGACAATATCTCATGAGATAGAGAATATCAACAAAGAGATAGGAATTATAAAGAAGAACCAAATAAAAAATCTGGAGATGAAAAGTACAATAACTAAAATGAAAAAAGTTATTGGGAGTTTCAACAGATATGAGTTGCCAGAAGAAAGAATCAGTGACTTTGAAGACAGAGTAATAAAAATAATGCAATCTGTAAAATGGGGAGAGAAAAAGAAGAAAAATGATCAGAGCCTAGGAGAAATCGGAGACACCATTAAATGCATCAACATATGCATAATGGAGAGAAGAGATAGAAAGCGGCATAACAATTATTAGAAGGAGTTGTGGATGAATATTTCCTAAATTTGATGAAAAGCATTAATCTCTACATCCAAGAAGAATGAATTCAACTAGGATAAACACAAAGAGATCCATGCCCAGACATCATAGTCACAATGTTGAAAGCCAAAGATAAAATCTTAAAAGCAGCAAGAGAAAAACAATTCATCACATATAAGGAAAGTGCATTAAGAGTGACAGCTGACGTCTCATCCGAAACAATGGAGGCCAGGGGCACCTGGGTGACTCAGTAGATTAAACATTCAACTCTTGATTTCAGCTCAGGTCATGATCTCAGCGTTGTGAGATTGAGCCCTATGTCAGGCTCCATGCTGTGGAGCCACTTAAGATTCTCCCTCTCCCTTTGCACCCCACCCCTCCCACTCCCCTCTCCCTTTCCCTCTCTAAAATAAATAAATAAATAAATAAATAAATAAATAAATAAATAAATAAATAAATAAATAAATAAATAAATAAAAGCTTTAGAAACAATGGAGGCCAAAAGACAGGGTATGACATATTCAAAGTGCTTAAACTAAAAACCTGTCAACCAATAATTCTGTATCCAGCAAAGCTATCTTTTAAGAACTAAAGACAAAGGGAAACTGAAAGAACTTATTGCTGACAGGCCTGACTTAGAAGAAACACTAAAATTCCTCAGACTGAAAGCAAATAACACCAGATAATAATTCAAATCCACATGAAAAACAATGTTAGTTAATTACAAAAGACAGTATAATTGCATATTTCTTCTCTCTTAACTGATTTAAAAAGTAATTACCTAAGATAATGTATATACATATATAGCTAGGCTTTTTACATATAGAAACATAGTATGTGTCTACATTTTGTAAAAATGTTATTTGACAATAATAGCACAAAGGTGGTAGATGGGAACACAGCTGTTTTGGAGTAAGGTAATGACACCAAATGGTAATTCAAGTCTACAAGAAATAGGATCAGAAATGCTAAATAAGGAGGTTAATATAATAAACTCTATAAATGTATAATTTCATTTACTTCATCTCGCTTCAATTTCATCTCACAGACTTTTAAAAGATGTCAGATTATGTAAAGTTATAATTAAAACAATGTATTCTGAGGTTTACAATGTAGATGGATATAGTACGTATAACAATAACACAGAAAAGGGAAGGAGACCTCTCTAGACCACTCCACCCAACAACAGCAGAATATACATTCCTTCTCATGTGCACATGACACATTCTCCAGGATAGATCATATTAGACCATGAAAACAAAGCTCAGTAAATTGAAGATGATTGATAATACACAAAGTTCTCTGACCACAGTGGAATGAAATTTGAAATCAATAACAGACTGTAAATTTGGGAAATTTGTAAAATATGCAGAAATTAAGTAATACATTCCTAAAGAACAAATGGGTCAAAGAATAAATCAAAAAAGAAATGAGAAAATATGTTGAAATTAATGAAAATGAAGACAAACATACAAGAGCTTATGGGATGCAGGGAAAGCAGTGCTAAGAGAGCAATTTATACCTATAAAAGTCTACATTGAAAAAGAAGAAAGATCTCAAATCAAGAACCTAACTTTTTACCTTAAGAAATTAGAAACAGATGAACAAACTAAATCCAAAGCAAGCAGAAGAAAGGAAACAATATAGGTTAGAGTAGAAATAAATAGAAAAGAGAAAAAAATAGAAAAATATCAATAAAACCAAAAGATGGTTCTTTGAAAAGATCCACAAAATTGACAAACCTTTAGCTGAACTGACCAAGAAAAAAAGAGAACACTCAAATGACTAAAACCAGAAATGAAAGAAAGGACATTCCTATCAATCTTAAAGAAGTAAAGACTGTAAGAGAATACCATGAACAATTCTATACCAGCAAACTAGATAATCTGGACAAAATGGACAAATTCATAGAAATACATAAACTACCAAAACAAACTCAAGAAGAAACAAAATCTGAATAGACCTGTAACAGATAAAGAGATTAAATTAGTAATTGAAAAACTACCCACAAAGGGAAACCCAGGACCTAGCAGAGTCTTCACTAGAGAATTCTTTTTTTTTTTTTTAAAGATTTTTATTTATTTATTTGACAGAGACAGAGACAGCGAGAGCAGGAACACAAGCAGGGGGAGTGGGAGAGGGAGAAACAGGCTTCCTGCCGAGCAGGGAGCCCGATGTGGGACTCGATCCCAGGACCCTGGGATCATGACCTGAGCCGAAGGCAGACGCTTAACGACTGAGCCACCCAGGCGCCCTTCACTAGAGAATTCTGCCCAATGTTTAAAGAATTAACACCAATCCTTCACAAACTTTTCCAAAAATAGAAGAGGAGGGAACACTTCCCAACTCATACCATGAGATCAAGGACTTGATTCCAAAACCAAAGAAGGACATCACAAAAAAGAAAACTACAGACCAACATCTCTTGTGAATATATACAAAAATGCTCAACTAAACATTAGCAAACCAAATCCAGCAACATACACAAAGGATTATACACAATGACCAAGTGGGGTTTATCCCAGGAATGGAAGGTTGGAATAATATATGAACATCAATCATTAATCGAATGAAGGACAAAGGTGATACGATCTTTCGATCTTTCTGATACAGGGAAAGTATTTGACAAAATCCAACACCCTTTCATAATAAAACATGCAAACAACCAAGAATGGAATCATCAACATGATAAAGGGATTTATGAAAAATCCTCAGCTAATATATTTAATGGTGAAAGATACTTTCAGCCTAAGATTAGGAGGAAGGCTTCTATTCAGCAGCGTACTGGATGTTCTAGCCAGGGAAAATAGGCTGAAAAATAAATAGAAGTCCTCAAGATTGGAAGAGAAGAAGTAAAACCGTCTGTATTAGCAGGTGACATCTGGTGTGTAGAAAAGTTTAGGAAATCCCTTATGAAACTATTAGAAACAATAAAGAAGTTCAGCAGCTTTGTAGGCACACGATTAATATATGAACTTTCGTTATATTTCTATACATTAACTATGAAAAATCTGAAAAGGAAATTAAGAAAACAACTCTGCTTAGAATCACATCAAAAAATAATAAAATACTTAGGAATAAACTAAAGGAGTGTAAGACTTGTATGCTTAAAACTACAAACATTGTTCGATGAAATTAAAATCTGAATAAATGGGAAGACAACCCACGTTCATGAATCAGAAAACTCTTTTTTTTTAATTTTTTTTTAAGATTTTTTTTATTTATTTATTTGAGACAGAGAGAATGAGAGAGAGAGAGCACATGAGAGGGGGGAGGGTCAGAGGCAGAAGCAGGCTCCCTGCCGAGCAGGGAGCCCGATGCGATGCGGGACTCGATCCAGGGACTCCAGGATCATGACCTGAGCCGAAGGCAGTCGCTTAACCAACTGAGCCACCCAGGCGCCCCCAGAAAACTCTTTTATAGTCACACTTACCCTCTGCCCCAATCGTTTCCAATCCCTGGCAACAACTCACCTGTTTTCATCCTCTATACTTTTGTTATTTCAAGGTTGTTGTATGAATGGAATCTGTTACAGTATATAATCTTTTAAGATTGGCTTTTTCCAGTGGGCATAATGACCTTGAGATATGTCAAGTTGTTGTGTGTATCAACAGATCATTCCTTTTTATCCTGCCTCCTTATGTAACTCTCGAACATTTTTAGAATTCCACTTTGATTTATCTATAGTATTTTTTTTTTTTTTGGGTATACCTCTTTGCACAGATTTTTTTTTTTAGTGGTTGCTCTAAAAAGTCATATTATACATAGCTTAGGCAGTTACTAGTGTGGACATTTTACTCTTTTGAGATAGTGTTATAGGTCCCTGAGGTTTTCTTCACTTTTTTCAGTCTCCCGCTCTGTGTTCAGTTTGGGTAGTTCATATTCTATGCTGGGATTTCCCAATATGGTGGAAATAGGCATTATTCTTTGCCTTATGTGAGTGCCACGCACTATTCCCCTGGATTCTTCCAGGTGTCTCTTTCCTGGCCAGGAGCACACGCATGTGCTTATCAGTACGCAGCTGAAGACTGGAGGGGGGTCCCCTAGAGATATTTGGAGCTCTCTCTCTGTGCAGCCCTCTCTTTTCGAACACCAGTGCTGCAAAGTCTAGCTGCCCCAGTCCCCTGGACTCTCAGCTCCATTTCTTTGATTAAGGGAGTCCATTCACCTCTACCTGGCTTCCTCTTCCGTGGACGAAGATCTGGAAATGCCCTCGAAGCACTGAGCTGGGACCAGTTGTTTGTTTCCTGTTTCTTATGATCATTGTCCTTTGCTGCCTGATGGTCAATATCTTGAACACATTAGTTTTACATATTTTGTCTGTTTCATATATTTTGTCTCGTTCCTGCTGCTTTATTGTGGTTGGGTACAAATGTCTCCATAATTACTTTTTTGGGGGGAAAATAGTTTTCCTAAAGATACATTATTATGTTAATATGTCATAATTTTCTTATTGATTTTTAAATGAATTAATAGCTAAGAAAATGTTTCATTTTAATTTCCAATATGGTAAATACTGATAGATGTAGCCCATGTAAATAAAATCTCTTTGGTATTCTCAGTCCTTTTTTAAGAGTATAAAACAAAGTCCAAGAAGTTTGAGAACTGCTTGCATAGATGAGTTTATTTAATCCCCACAAATCTTTATGAAAGAGTTACTATTATTATCTACTCTATTTTATAGATAAGGAGACTGAGGCGCAGAGCAGTGAAGCAGCTACCTAAGATGATAACGGTTAGTAAGTGCAAGACCGTCTTTGAACCCAAGTGGTTGACGTCACTGTCTGTGCTCTTCAAACCACATGCCACACTAACTGTGGGTTTTTCAGCTTGTTTCATGTCTCAGCTTCCCAGAGGAACATTAGCTGGAGGCCCCTGTTCTCCCACGAATCTCTTCCCACCCGGCAGAATCCTTGGGCTCCGAGTGTGTTCATGTTGCCAACTTGGGGTGTCCCCAGGGGGAAAGACGTGTGGTTGATCTCTGCTGTGCCCATGCAGGCTTGGACTTCACCCTAATGGACTGGAACCTAACTGATAGATGTGCCAGTGGACCTATGGCTTAGCTCGGTGGTGCTTGTCAGAGGCCCCGAGCCTCCGTTTGCACATGCACTTTAATGGAACAACACCCGTGCTGGTCAAAGTCACTGGGCCTCAGGGGTCCCCAGACCTGTCTCTCCTGGGGCAAGCCTTGGATTAGTGTACAACTACAAAAGTCTGAAATATGGAAGACAAGTTTGAGCACTAATTGCCCTTTCAAACAGATTCTGTTTTTTTTTTTTAAGATTTTATTTATTTTTGAGAGAGAGAGAGAGCGAGCACAAGAAGGGGGAGGGGCAGAGGGAGAGGGAGAAGCAGGCTCCCCAGTGAGCAGGGAGCCGGATGTGGGGCTCGATACCAGAACCCTGAGCTGAAGGCGGACGCTTAACCTTAACTGATTGAGCCACCCAGGCGCTCCCAGATTCTGTTTTTAAAAGAATTCTTTCCATAAAGATTTCTTCATATTATGGATTCCTGGGGTGTAAATAAACTTTTTTATTTATACAAATTCAGTTCAGAACTAGCTGTGTTGAGTAAAACGATATTTGAGATGCTGGAGCAATAAGAGTGATACGCACTCTACCTTCAGGCAGCTCATAGGAGTATGAAACAAGAATGTTTAAAGTGACATCCTAACCCAATATTTACTGAGCAGTTTCTCTGAGTAGAGCCCTGTTCTTGGTCCAGTGGATAGAGCAGTGAACAAGGCAAGAGTCTGTCTTGGAGAGTTTACATTCTGGTGTATAGCATATTTATAACATGGAAGCAGGTTATTTTAAACAACATGGCAATCCAGCTAACATCACTGGTTCCAACAATGAGTTGGGTGCTTTTTGTATATCTAGCCAGCCTTTAGTTGGGTGCCGTGTTGCATAAACAGTTTCAACCTCAAGGGGTATAAAATTTGATTGAAAAACAAAACCAGGGATGCCTGGATGGCTCAGTCGGTTAAGTGCCTTTGGCCCAGGTCATGATCCTGGGGTCCTGGGATCAAGTCCTGCATCGGGCTCCCTGCTCTGCGGGAAGCCTGCTTCTCCTTCTCCCCCTGCTTGTGCTCTCCTCTGACAAATGAATAAATAAAAATCTGTAAAAAATAAATAAATTAAAAAAAACAAAACCAGTTATCCTCAAAAGTGGAATCTACAGACTATATACATAGTGCCCGTGAATGCCAGGCCCCTCCCCCGCAAGTAGCACAGGTTGGAGGAGACCTAGGGACAGTGTTATGTGTAGCACAGTGTGATTGATGCCCTGGAGCTGTCTAGCCGGGCAACTCCGATAAGTGCTACACGGGGTGGGCATCTACCATGAACAGATAATGTGAAATTGCAAACACAAAAGGATCACAATTGTGCACACAATACCCCCATGCAGATAAGACTGGAATCAAAATATTGTTGGCACCCATCTTTGGTGGAAACTAAATTCTATTTTCTTTCTTTCTGAAGATTTTATTTATTTATTTGAGAGACTGAGAGCACAAGCAGGGGGAGCAGCAGGAGAGGGAGAAGCAGGCTCCCTGCTGAGCAGAGAGCCCAACGACAACTGGGACTCCATCCCAGGACTCTGGGATCATGACCTGAGCCTCTGGCAGACACTTCACTGACCGAGCCACCCTGGTGTCCTAACTTTCTTCTTTCTATTTCTGGGCATTTCCCAGTACAATGAAATTTTTATAGCAAAAGATTAGAAAATAACTAACTTAAAATCATGTCAATAATCCTGAGATTTCTCTCCTCTCAGGGAAAATAATAACTGGCAAGAAGGTGTCTTAGTAAGTGTTCTTGGGTCATTCAAAGTAGTTGCGGGTTTTCTTTTCTCTGTGCCCTTGTAGAGCTCGGTTTTGGCCCGCGTATATGCTGTAAACATCAGGCTTCCCCAAGGGGCTCATGAGCTCAGGAGTTTAGTAAATGCTCATTTTTTTAAAAATTTTTTTATTTTTTAAAGATTTTATTTATTTATTTGACAGAGAAAGACACAGCGAGAGAGGGAACACAAGCAGGGGGAGTGGGAGAGGGGGAGGGAGAAGCAGGCTTCCCGCTGAGCAGGTAGCCCGAATGCGGGGCTCGATCCCAGGACCCTGGGATCAAGACCTGAGCCAAAGGCAGACTCTTAACGAATGCGGGGCTCGATCCCAGGACCCTGGGATCATGACCTGAGCCAAAGGCAGACTCTTAACGACTGAGCCACCCAGGCGCCCCAGTAAATGCTCATTTTAGCGGCCGCCAAACAGGTGCCCCCCTGGCGGCTGGTTGCCCCTTTGCTGGTCTCTCTGAATGCGGTGGGCGGCTGTCGCTCCTTTGTTCTGTCGTCCTGGCTGCCCAGCCTGCAGGGGAATGGGCTGTCAGTGGCCCGCCCCGCAGGCACCTCCCCAGGGAGGCCGGCCTTCCTTCCTGGCTTCCTCCACCCTCTCCTGACCCCAACGTGCCCCCGGCCCAGCCTCCAGCTCCAGCCGAGCCTCCTGCCCAGTGAGAGGTGAGGCTGGAATATCTGGACACCCGTCGCAGCTGGACACTCCCAGCTACTGCCCAGTCCTTCTCCAAGTGGCCGTGCCATTTCCGCCAGAGAAGTGGCTGGCGGTGCTCAGGGAAGGAAGCTGCAGAAGGAGGAGGAGTGGCGACTCAGCCCCCTGAGGTAGAGACACTGCGTGGCGTCCGAGTGGTGTTTTTTGCTCTTGAGATGTGCATGGGGCCCGGTCCCTGGTTCTCCCCGCCATTCCCTTTATGTCCTCTAAGTGCTCATGCTAATGTTGCTAATGTTGGGGTAAGGGAACAGCCCCAGGGTGGTCTGCCTCCAGGTTTAGCCTCACACACCCTTAGGTGGCCTGTGAATGGGGAAAGTCAGCTTACCTTGCTAGGCCTTCCACAGGTGAGGCCAAGTCTGGACAGTTTAGGGTTGGGGAGCATGGTAGGGGGCACAGCTGGTCTTTATTCTGCACGGAGGTTGGAGATACTCCGATGGGAAGACTGGTGGGTTGGCTACTCTAATGGGAAAGAGGAAGCAAAATAAACCCCAGCAAGTGGAAGAGAGGTGTGCTTAGGAGCAGAGAGAGGCTGGAGACCCTGCAGGGAAAGAACCCTGTGGTCACGGGGCACAGGTGATTCTTGTTGGATGACGCACGCTGTGATGCTTTAAGGTGCAAGAATGTGGCATTTCTGAATGCTCTTTGGGGTTGTTCTATAGGCCTCTCTTGTTCCAGACCTGTAAGTTACATCAAGCCTGTCCCAGAGCTAAGGTAAGAGAAATGTTATTTTCCTTTTCAAAGGCCAAGGCCAGCCAGTCTTTGCAAAGCAGTTGTGAGCTCCGTGGCCCTGTTCTAAACTTGGGTAAACCAGACTCTCGAGAAGGGTTCTGTGTTCTCCAAAGACTAAGAAAACCTCTGAGTCTCTTGTCGTTTGTTCTGCAAATGTTAAAAGAATTAGTGGATTATGATTCTGCCTTAATCGTAATCAAACTTCTTTCACCGAGCTCTGCTTGGGCCAGGAAGAAGTAAGGTCATTTTGGGCTGGTCAGATGACGTGTGTAAGAGTAGATCTTGGTTCTGAGGGTATGCTCACATTTTACAGTAGAAACACGTAGTTGTTAAAGCAGCAAATGCTCTGCTCTCTGGGGGTACATAGAGGTGGGTGTGCTGCCCGCTATTCATTTTTGGCCAGCCTCCAGCTAGAGCGGTCCAGCTTTCCTCTGGGCGGTCCAGGCGCTTCCCGGCCCTTCCCTGGGGATTATCACAGACCACTTCCGGAATTAAGTTTGGACTTGAAGGAACTGGTTAATTCCAGTTATGCACTACTGCTTAACAGTGGCCCAGTTGGGCCATCCCCAGTGCCCTGAGAGGGAGATGCCTAAACCAGATCCGGGGGGAGAGACCCTTTGGGCAGAACTGTTGGGGTGCCCTCGTGTCACATGGGCCATCATTAAACAAGCATGACACTGGTCCTACGTGCTGGGAAGGCACACTGGCTCCTGCTGGGGCCTGGGCCATGGCGAGAGACCCTGAGATTTCCTCAGGGCTGCAAGGCCTTCTTGGTCCCCACTGTCACATGGGGGAGGGGGTTTGGCCCTAGACATGGGAGGAGGCCATTTGAGGTGGCCTTTGTGCTACTAATTAGGCCAGTCTGGTCAAGGGAAGCCCTGCCCCTCCCTTGGCCCTGAGCCCTCACCCCTGCCTGCACCCCTGGGCACTGGGCTGGCTCAGGTGTGGTTGTCAGCTGGAGAGGGGGAGTGAGAGGGTGGTGTGGGGCAACGATGGAAATGCCCTGTGAACAGGGTGCTCACAGCCCCCTGAGCCCCAGAGGGTATTGTGTCTATTCTTGCTTAGAATCTCCCACCTTTCTAAGGGTGGAATCCAAACGCTAGGGTGGCCCTCGTGCTCTGGCCCCCTGGCCCCTCTCCCTTATTTCCCATGCCCCCTGCCTCCCTGTTCTCCAGATACACTTCTTTCTGACCCTTTCTGACCCTTGAGCTCCCCAAGCCTGTCCCACCTCAGGGCCACTGCCCTTGCTGTTCCCCCTGCTGGTTCTTTTCCTCATTCTGGTTTTAGCTCAGATGACACTCCTCAGAAGCCCCCCCATGTTGTCCTTTTCTTTGCAGCACTGTCCCTGCCTAAAGTCATGTCTATGTTTTGTTTACTGTTCGTCCCCCACCCCATGTCCTCTGGTTCCCTGCTTTGCCCCCAGTGCCCCGAATAGCATAGTTGCTCTCGAATGAATGAGTCCGAGTGAGTGAATGTGTGAATGACCACTGCTGGACAACTGCAGCTCTTTCTTGCCAGTTTGACCTCTGGCTGCCCTGTAGGAGGCTGGCCCATGGCTCCTTGGATCCTCCATATCTCCAGCAGAGCTGAGTGATGCCCACAGACGCCACTGAGCTCTTGCTGAACTTGCCCGTGGCCCAAGGATGAGGCATGCTGAGGGGCTGGGTCAGCAGCAGAGGGCTCTGGTTTGGCCACAGGCACATCCTCCTGTGCTCAGCAAGCATACTAGAGGAGGCTCGCAGGCTTTCCCCTGAGGCAGGGAACAGGTCCCTTTGGTGTTCTCCTTTCTACTTTTCATCCTTCTTGGTTCCAAAAGAACCCCAATATTCAATGAACCACCCAGCTGGGCAGCCCATTTCTGGTGCGCAGCCTCTAGCATCAGCAACTGTGGAAAGCGTTTTTCTTAAAGAGGCAGATGAACCAAGAAATCATTCATACTTGAAGCTTAGTCAACCATCGAATTATAGTTAAACACTATCAGCTAAGACACAGCTGCAAAAGAACTAAGAAGTGCCAAATGCTCCAGTTTCAAGATACCAGCGACTTAGGAGCAGATGCCTTTTCCCAGCTCATTTCTGTAGATGGAAGTCCGCACGTCACTCTGAATTCCATCGCTTACGTGTGGGTTGCTACCTTGCACTGTCATTTCTAGACAGTCTTCATCTGTTGCCAAGCTAGAAGTAGTATGATGTTCAGCAGGGTTAACATATCAGGCTGCTCAGTCCTGGCCTCACAGTGTGATATGTGGGCTGCTTCCAATCATAAGCTATGCTCCACAGCCCAGCTAGAAATACCTGCCCGTAGGCCGGGAGACTGAGGGTTTTTTGTTTTGTTTGTTTGTGAAATGATTTTCCCAGAAGAGATTCCCTAAATGGTTTTGTATCACAGGGTCACTTTAAACAGCTCCTCTCTAACTTGTCAGTGGTGCTTCATCATAGAGAGGAGTGCTTGGTTCTCCTCCCCAACTTGGGCGTTTGGTTTTCTCGTTGTAAAGTACCTTTTGCTTGGTGAGGGGTTACTCGCATACTTGGATGAAACGGTTATTTGCCCGGGAGGGCACTGATCTGGCATCTCAGTATGCCGTTGGGCTCACGACTTGAAGGGACGTCGTTCGACCTTGGCTTCCCTGAGGGCGGGACCCCGCGGACCAGGGGTCCCCAAGTGCCCCGCCCCGGGAGGGAGTCGGTTCCCAGAAGCGTCTGTTTGAGGAATGAAAGTGTGAAGGTGACCCCCTTTCTGACTCGGGGCTGCCGTGGGAACTCAGGGCTTGGAGCCAGCGGGGAGGTGGTCTCTACATCGTCCCTCTATGTCCTCCAATCCCCTGTCCCCCGCCCGTGTTCACGTTCCTGGGCAGACCGGGACAGCGGAGGGGGAGCGCCAGGCAGGGCGTCCCGGCGGGACTGGGGGGCTCGTTCGCGGTTATTATAACTTCACTCCCTTTAAAAGGAAAACTATGCCCGGAATCCGGGGAGGTGGCGAGCGAAGCCCGGGCAGGGAGGACGTGACCCGCGCCCGCCGCAGGCCAAGCTCGGTGTCCCCAGAGCTAGGACGGCGCGAGTGGCGGGGCCCACCCCCCCGCCCCCCCTTCAACTCCCCCCCCCAACCTCGCGGGCGGGGCGGACCCCACCCCGCCCCCCTCCACCCCCACCTCGCGGGCTGGGCTGGGCTGCGGGCGGAGCCGCTCTTGGCCTTTTTTGGGCGTCTCCCTGCTTCGCGCCCGGGACCTGCTGGCTGGTGCTCGTCTGGCTGCTGAGGCGTCAGAGGGGGTCCTGAGGCGACCCCGGGCTCAACGCGCGCGACCACCATGACGGGAAGGTAACAGTCCCCCACCCACGCCAAGGGCCGGGAGGGCGCCTGTCTGGGCGGGACTGCGGGACCGGACCCCCGCCCCGACCCCTGCCCTCTTCTCCCGGGAAGCTGGCCGATCCACCTGCTGCGCCTCCTGCCCGGCCCCTCGACCACGGCTGGCTGCCAGGGTAGCCCTGCCTGTCAGGACCGGGGTGCCCCTATCCCCCGCTGGTGTCCGGCCGGGGCAGGTGAAGCTCCTGCCCACCCCACCGCCTACCCCTCCAAGATGGACAGAGTTAACCCCTCACTAATGGAGAACCAGGGCTCAGAGGGGCTGGGGCACTCGCCCAAGGTCACAACCAACTAAGCAAGGCTTTAAAACCGGACTGTTGGCTTCTATCAGCTTCCCTGACCCCCAGCTGTGTGATCCTGAAGAGATCTCATTTTTGGAGCCTCTGTTTCTTCCTCTGTAAGCCAGGAATGGTAAAAATTTAGAAATGGTAAAGGGTCTATGTGAAGGCCTGGCTAGAACTCTGCCCAAGCACAAGCTGTTTGGGGTGGGGTGGGGGCAGGGCATTCCCCCAGGCCTGGCCCAGCTGGGGCTCTCAGGCCCTGTTGCCATTTCACAGATGAGGTAACTGAGGCCACAGAGGCCGAGTGACTCAGGAGGCTGGTCACATGTGCACTAGTGTCTGGCAAGTGTTGTCCTCTGCAGTCCTTTCCAGAACATGGCTGGGTACAAGTGCATGACTCACGGCTAGGTGGGAGGGGATGGTCTCTGAGGCCCAGCAGCCCCCTTCCAGCCAAGTCCTGGCAGGAGGATGCTCTTTGACTTGTGGCTTGTGGACTGAGAAAACCCTGTGGTTTTGCTAGGGAAAAGGGCTCCGAGAGGCAGTGCCCAGGAGGGAGCAGCTACAGAGGGCAGGGTGGTGGCCCCAAACCTGGGCAATGTGCAGAGTGGTCACCAGGAGGGCAGGGCCACACTGGCCTGGAGTAGGAGGACAGCTGGGACCACCCAAAATGGCACGTATCCTGTGACCCAGTGAGTCCTGTGCTTCCGATGCACTTGGCTGCCCACTCCCATCATGGCCTGAGTCTGCGGACACGACCGGCCTTCCGGTGCTCACCCTTTCCGTGTGCTTGGCAGCCCTCGGCTTTCCCGCTGCCTGCAGGGCTCCCCTGCCAGCTGCCTGGTTGCCCACCTGTGAGCTTTCGAGGCAGCGAAGGGAGAGAGTGAAACAGGGACAGCGCCAGGAGCAGTGCAGACCAGTGTTGAGGGGGGGTGGGACGTGTGCGATGCGGAGACTCAGGCACAGCAAACCCCCTAATAAGGCAGAGCCACACGCTCCCAGCTTTGGCGGCAGCTTCCACCCTGACAGCCTGCAGGGCTGAGGCAGAGCAGAGACTGAGGTACCTCTGTTCCCTGGGCAGGGGTCCTGTGGCCCCTGAGTCCCTTGGGCCTTCCAGGCAGATGGAGACCATCAGGTCAGCCGGCCAACAGCCCAGCAAGAGAAGCTGGGAAGGCAGGGAGGTGGTGGGTGCAGGGACCAGCCTGCCTTGCTGCAGGGGTCCAGAGAAATAACGGTCATCAAATGAAGCAAGGACCAGAGAGCACCTTGGAAAACACTGGATAGAGTTTTTCCTTGTGAAAGTAACACTGCTCACCTCAGAGAGTTAGAAAAAACCAGAAACAGAAAAGATAACAGGAACAGAAAAAGAAAGAAAACACCCACAGTTCCACTCCTCAGAGATGCCCTTGGGAATATTTTGGTGGCTTTCTTCTTTTCTCGTGGTGTCTTTTCCTGCTCATTTGCTTTTCGCAGCTGTGAGCCGTCTGGGAGCATAGACTGACACCCTCCCTTGAAGTCGGCCTGCCACATGCAGTGCCCAGGCCAGGACTGGCTCGCCTCCCCCTCCAGCACAGGTGTGGGGCCGGGCCAGCTGAGGAATGGACGTCCGACCCGACCATTGGGGTGGGCGAGGTTTTTCCTGTCCCAGAAGCTGTGAAGTTTCATTTGTACTCTGTTGCGTGCCACCTTGACCTCTGCATGTCCACTGCCCCCATGAGACGCCGGGATAGTACTCACACCGGGATCCTGGTTCTCCGCGCATCCCCGTGCGCGGCCTAGAACCAGGCCGACCTTTGGCAACAGCCCTCTCGTCGTACACCTCACACACCCCTGGGGCTCTCCCTGCCAACTGCGTGAAGTGCCAGCTCCCCATGGGACCAGATGGGCAAGGCCAGAGGGAGGGCAGTCGAGAGCCAGTGAGGGGGCCTAGAGTGATGTACATGGCGGTGCACTTTGGAAACACACCTCTGGGTGCTGCTGAGGTAGAGGTGGTGTAGGAGGCCCACAACAAGGGGGGCTCCTCCTCAGCAGCCTTGGGGATGGGGAAGAGGAGCTGGATCAGGGGGTATGGGAGCTGCAGTTGGAGGACCTGACCGAGAGGATGGAATCCAGGAGGAAGCCCATTCGTGGTGGCAGGCGTGGGCATGGAGCTAGTTTGGGCCACGAAGGATTTGAAGAGCTATGACAAGTCCAAGAGGAAGCACTGGGAGGCGGCTGGATAAGAGGGTCTGAAGCCTGGGAGAGGACTGAGCCGGGGAGAAGGGTAAGCGAGGTCTTGAGCATGGGTGTGGTTAGGGAGGGGCCGTGCTGTGGGATGGAAGCTCAGCCCTGGCGTGCGGCCCAAAGACTCTGGATCTTAAAAACACCCAAGGCTTTGTCCCAGCTGAAGGGACCTTTGACATCATCACTGATCCACAGGGAGGATGTTAGGACCCAGGCAGGGCATGCCCCTGCTCGGGGATCCAGCCTGTCAGGAGGCACTCCTCCAAGTGCAGCCTAGGACATGGCGCCCACAGCCGGTGAGCTCAGTGGCTTGGCCTGCTGTAGGGTGGGGTCCCTCCCACCACGTGACCCGTCGTCTGCGGAGGCTGCCGCACGCCAGATTCCGAGCTGGGGACTGTGCAGAGTGGGGCTGCTAGATAGATCCCTGTCCTCACATCCACCCGCACCCCCGCCCTCCACAGTGCTCTCAACCGCTCGCTCCCCACCTTCCTCAGGAGCATGCCCAGCGGCCCCCTTGGCGGCAGAGCTGAGGTGTAGCTAGGGTGGCCGCTAGGGCCCTCGGAGCAGCGCATGGAGCCGTGTGAAGCAGATGACGAGTGCCGCACAGCTGGTCCTGAGCCCCAGGCCAGGCCCGGTACCACCTGTGACTGCTCACCTCCTCCCTTATCCTCTGCTTCCGGTGTTGACTCCGACCCTGTGAGTGCAGTGCCGTGGCAGACGGAGGGCCTGATCTGTAGTGGGTCCAATCCCAGGCTGAAAATACCCCCACCTCAGCTCACTTCACACTACCAACATGACGCTAACCGGTTCACGAAATTCCTGAAAATTCAGCAGTCAGCACTTGGGGCCTGGGGCGAGTTGGCCTGCCCCCCACTCCCCCGCTCCGTGGAGAGGGGCCCGGCTTCCCATGCACCGTGGCTGTCCCCCCTCTCAAGCTACACTGGTTGGCTCTGCTCCATCTGTCACGTGCGCATTCGGACGTGCGTGTTCCTTAGGTCTTCATTTCCGAGTAGGGCGGACAGAGGGAGGCACCTTAACTCTCCTTGTTCTGTTTATTCAAATCTTTTAAATTCCTGATGATGGGGGCGCCTGGGTGGCTCAGTCGTTAAGCGTCTGCCTTCGGCTCAGGTCATGATCCCAGGGTCCTGGGATCGAGCCCCGCGTCGGGCTCCCTGCTCTGCGGGAAGCCTGCTTCTCCCTCTCCCACTCCCCCTGCTTGTGTTCCCTCTCTTGCTGTGTCTCTCTCTGCCGAATAAATAAATAAAATCTTTAAAAAAATAAATTCCTGATGATGAAAATTTGCTCAAGATGACCTAATAAGGTGAATATGTTAATGAGATACTTACACGAGAGGACAATGTGTCCCTAAGATGACATGACTGAATGTATGTATGTAACACCAAAGATGTGTCCACACTGATGCTGGAGTTTTAAATGAAGATAAAATCGTTCAAAATCAGATTTCATGTGGGGTAAGAAAGTTGGAAAATGTCATTCATCTGAGGCTTACCGAAGGACCCAGCCTCCTGGTGAGCCAAGGCGGGAGGTGTGGGTGGGGGAAGCTGGCTCTGGTGGAGAGGCTGTTCCCGGTGGTGTTGGGGGCTGCCCTGGGGACGGCACTCACTGCTCAGCCACAAGGGGGTGGCAGCCCTCCCTCACAACTTGCTGGTGGCCCTGGCCTCGGTCCCTGCCTCTAGTAAGCTATGTAGTATTCTTTACTACACGTGTGCTTTTTAGACATTGGTGATATAATTCACATACCATAACTATTTCAGGGAGTACAATTCAGTAGATTTTAAATACATTCACCATTTGTGCAACAACCATCACACTAATTCTTGAACATTTTCATCACCCCCAAAAGACACTCCATGCCCATGTGCAGTCAATCCCTAGCTCCTGGCAGCCATTAATCTACTGTCTGTCTCTATAGATTTGCTTGTTCTGGATATTTCCTATAAATGGGACTATATATTATGTGGCTTTTTTTGGCCTGGCTTCTTTCATTTAGCATAATATTTTTAAGGGGCATTTATGTTGTAGTATGAATCAGTACTTCATTCCTCTTTTGGGGGGGGTGCAAATAATATTCCATTGCATGGCTATACCACCTTTTGTCTATGTGTTCATTTGTGGTGGACATTTGAATTGTTTCCACATTTTGGCTTTTATGAATAATGTTGCTGTGAACATTTCTATATATATTTTCCCATCTCTTGAGCATATACTTCGGAGTGGAATGGCTAGATAATATAATTCTATGTGAAATTTTTTGAGGAATTGCCAAGCTGTTTTCTGAGTAACTGCATACCTTACATTCCCACCAAGAAATGGGGAGGGTTCTAATTTTCTCCACACCCTCACTGACACTTATTGTTTCAGTGAGTGTGAAGTGGTAGCATATTGTGTGTGTGTGTGCTTTTTTTTAGATTTTATTTATTTATTAGAGAGAGAGGGACAGAGATAGCGACAGAGATAGTTAGAGAGAGCATGAGTGGGATGAAGAGGGAGAAGCAGGTTCTCTGCCGAGCAGGGAGCTGGACTCAGAGCTTGATCCCAGGACTCCAGGATCATGACCTAAGCGGAAGGCAGATGCTTAACCAACTGAACCACCCAGGCGCCCCATATTGTGGCTTTGATTTTCATTTTCGTAACAACTTGTCATGTTGGGCATCTTTCCATGTACTTATTGGTCACTGGTCTATCTTCTTTGGAGAAATGTTTATTCAGATTCATTCCCTATTTTTAAATTGGGTTGTCTTTTTATTGTTGGATTTTAAGAGTTTTTTATGTAGACACTTACCAGATATATAATTTGCAAATATTTTCTCCTATTCTGTGGATTGTCTTCTAACTTTTTCGATAGTGTCCTTTAATACACAAAAGTTTCAAATTTTGATGAAATCCAATTTATCTATTTATTCTTTGATTGCTTGAATTTTTGGTGTCATATCGAGGGAAGTGTTACCTAATCCAAGGTCATGGAGATTTATACCTATGTTTTCTTCTAAGAGTTTATACTTTTAACTCTTATATTTTGGATTTCAACCCACTGTGAGTCAGTTTATATGCATGGCCTGAAGTAGGGGTTTAAAACCATTCTTTTGCATGTGGCTACCCAATGGTCATAGTATCATTTTTTTGACAAAACTATTTCTCCTCATTAAATTGTCTTGGCAGTCTCATTGAAAATCAATTGATCATGGATGCGTGGGATTATTTCTGGACTCTCAATCCTATTCCATTGATATATGTGTCTGTCCTTGTACCAGTACCAGACTGTTTGATTATTACTACTGTGAATCTGTAGTAAATTTTGAAATTGGGAAATGTGGGTCCTCTGACTTTGTTCTTTTTCAAGTTGTTTTGGTTATTCTTTTTTTTTAAATTTAATTTAATTTTATTATGTTATGTTACTCACCATACAGTGTAGTGATCCACAATTCATTGGCACTGGGTGTTTTGGTTATTCTGTCTTTTGCACTTCCATATGAATTTTAGGATCAGCTCGCCCATTTCTGTAAAAAAAGGCAGTTGAAATTTTGATAGGGTTTGTGTTGTATCTATAGGTCAGTTTTGTGGGGGGAAGGTATTGGCATCTTCACAATATCAAGTTTTCCAATCCATGAACATGGGATGTCTTTCCATTTATTTAGGTCTTCTTTAGTTTCTTTCAACAATGTTGTATAGTTTTCAACATATAAGTCTTATCCTTTGTTGGTTGAATTTATTCCTAAGTATTGTATTCTTTATGATGCTAGTGTAAATGGAATTGTTTTATTAATTTCATATTCATATTACTTATTGCTGGTAAGTTTTGTATATTGATTTTTTTATTCTGCAAACTTGCTGAACTCATTTACTAGCTATAATGGTTTTTCTTGGGGTTTAGGGTTTTCTGTATATAAGAGTATGTGGTATGCATATAGAGATAGTTTTACTTCTTCTTTTCTAATCTGGATACATTTTATTTCCTTTTATTGCTAACTGTCCTTGCTAGAACCTCCACTGCTATGTTGAAAAGAAGTGGCAAGACTGGACATATATGTCTTGTTCCTGACCTTAGAGGGAAAACTCTGTCTTTTACCATTAAGTATGATATTAGCTCTGGGTTTTTATCTGGCTGAGGAAGAACCCTTCTATTCCTAGTTTGTTGAGAGTTGGGTTTTTGGTTTTTTTTTAAATCATGAAAGTGTGTTGGACTTTGTCAAGTGCATTCTCAGCATTCGTATGATGAATTAAATTGATTTTGGATGTTAAACCAACTTTATATCCTGGGATAAATCTCATTTGGTCATGATATGGAGTACTTTATATTGGCTGCTAGATTCAGTTTTGTTGAGAACGTTTGCATCTGTATTCATAAGCGATATTCATCTGCAGTTTTCTTGTGATATATTTTTCTGATTCAGGGTAATGCTGACCTTATTGAGTGAGTTGGGAAGTGTTCCCTCCTGGTAGATTTTTGAGAGTTTGTGAAGGATTGGTGTTAATGCTACTTAAACATTTGGTAGAATTCACCAATAAAACTATTTGGTCCTGGGTTCATCTTTGTAGGAAGATTTTTTTAAAGTAATCTCGAGACCCAACGTGGGGCTCAACCTCACAACCTCAAGATCAAGAGTTGCATGCTCCATCGAACTTACTAGCCAGGTGCCCTGGAAGATTTTGATTATGAATCCAGTCTCCTGTTGCTGGCCTATTTGGATCTTACATTTCTTGTTGATTCAGTTTTGGTAGTTTGTATCTTTCTAGGTATTTGTCCATTTCAGCTAGGTTGTTTGATTTGCTGTAATTTAGTTTTTTATAATTGTTCACAGCATTCCCTTACAGTCCATTAAGTTTCTCTAATGTCCCTTCTTTCATTCCTGATTTTAGTTATTTGTGTGTTCTCTTTTTTTCTTGGTTAGTCTAGCTAAAGGTTTGTTAGTTTTGTTGATCTTCTCAAAGACTCACTTTTGGTTTTTTTGCTTTTCTTTATTTTTTTTTTTCTAAACTCTGTTTCACTTATTTCTGCTCTAATCTTTATTGTTTCCTCCCCTATGTGTGCTTTGAGTTTAGTTTACTCTTCTGTTTCTGGTTTCTTAAGGTGGAAGGTTAAGTTATTAATTTGAGATTTTTAAAAAATATATAACTATAAAGCTATTTTGTACTATACAACTATTGGACTATTATACAACTATTTTTTAAAAGTAGGCTCCATGCCAAAAGTGGGGCTTGAACTCATGACCCCAAGATCAAGAGTCACGTGCTCTACTGACAGAGCCAGCCTGGCACCCCTATTATACAACTATAAATAACTATAGTTAAAACTATACAACTATTTACAAATATAAATTTTCCTCGAACACTGCTTGAGCTACATCTCATAAATTTTGGTGTGTTGTGTTTTCATTTCAAGGTCTTTTCCAAATTCCCTTGTTTTCTTCTTTGACTCAGCAGTTCTTTAGGAGTGTGTTGTTTAATTTCCACATATTTGTAAATTTCCTAAATTTCCTTTTATTATTGATTAGTGATTTTATTCCACTGTGATCTGAGAATATGCTTTCCATGATCTCAATCCTTTTAAGTTTCATGAGGCTCTTTTTATGGCCTGGCATATGGTCTACCATGGAGAATGTTCCATGTACACTTGAGAATGTATGTTCTACTATTGATGGGTGGAGTGTCCTATAGATGTCTTTTAGGTGTAGTTTATGCCTTCCATATCCTTGCTTAGCTTTTGTGTAATTTAGTCTATCCATTAAGAAAGTTGAGTTTTGGGGCATCTGGGTGGCTCAGTCAGTTAAACGTATGCCTTCGGCTCAGGTTATGATCTCAGGGTCCTGTGGTCTCAGGGTCCTGGGATCAAGTCCCACATTGGGCTCCCTGCTCAGCAGGGAGTCTGCTTCTCCCTCTCCCTTTGCCCCTCTGCCCCTCCCCTGCTCGTGCTCTCTCTCTCTCTCTCTCTCTCAAATAAATAGGTAAAAATCTTTAAAAAAAAAAAGTGGAGTATTGGCATGTCTATTATTGCTAAATTATCTATTTTTCTTTCATTCTACCAATTTTTGTTCCAAGTATTTTGAGTTTATTATTAGGTGCATATATGTTTATACTTGTTATTTATTTTTGATGGATTGATGCTTTTATCCCTATAAAAGTTCCTTTATTGCTCTTGTAACAATTTTTGTCTTAAAGTCTATTTTGTCTGAAGTTAGGATAGATAGCCACTCCTGTTCTTTTTTTTTTTTTTTTTTTTTTTTTTTTTTTAAAGATTTTATTTATTTATTTGAGACAGAGAGAATGAGATACAGAGAGCATGAGAGGGAGGAGGGTCAGAGGGAGAAGCAGACTCCCTGCCGAGCAGGGAGCCCGATGTGGGACTCGATCCCGGGACTCCAGGATCATGACCTGAGCCGAAGGCAGTCGCTCAACCAACTGAGCCACCCAGGCGCCCACCACTCCTGTTCTTTTTTAGCTGCTGTTGACATGGTATATCTTTTCCATACTTTTACTTTCAAACTATTTGTGTTTTTGTCTAAAGTGAATCTCTTATAGAAATCATATAGGTAGATCATGTTTTTAAAAAAAATTCCATTTGCTAATTTGACTTTTAATTGGAGAGTGTAATCCATTTACATTTAATGTAATTATTTTACATTTACCATTTACTATCTTTTATATATATCTTATGTCTTTTTTGTTTTTCAACTCCTACACTATTATTGCCTTCTTTTGTATTAAATTATTTCATTATGTTGTTGTTTTTAAATCAGATGGGAAAAATAGGTTGATAAATAAAAAGTACATTTATATTGTCTTTTATTTTTATCTATATAGTTACCTTTACTATGTCAAGGTTAAATATACTTTGCTGCTTTTTATTTCTTCATGTGGATTCAAATTATTGCCTAGTGTCTTTTAATTTCATCCTGAAGGACTCGTTTTAGTATTTCTTTTCAACTGCAGAATTTCTATTTGGTCCCATTTAATAATTTCTATCTCTTTATCAATATTCTCCATTTGGTGAGATATCATTCTCATACTTTCCTTTAGTTTTTTAGACATGGTTTCCTTTAGTTCTTTGAACATAATTAAAATAGCTGATCTAAAGTCTAGTTAAGTCTAATATTTGGGCTTCCTCAGGGACAGTTTCTGTTGATTGCTCTTTTTTTCTGTGGAAGGGTCACACTTTTTCATTTCTTTGTATGTCTTATAATTTTTTGCTGAGAGCTGGACATTTCAAATAATATGTGGCAATTCTGAGATCAGATTCTCCCCCACTCCTCAGTTTGTTGTTGCTACTTGTTTGTTTAGTGACTTCTTTTTAAAATTTTTTTTTTAAAGTTTAATTTCTATTTTATTTTTTTAAAGATTTTATTTATTAGAGAGAGTGAGTGAGAGAGATCACAGAGGGAGAGGGAGAAGCAGACTTGCTGCTGAGTGGAGAGCCCGATGTGGGGCTTGATCCCAGGACGCTGAGATCATGACTTGAGCCAAAGGAGACACTTACCTGACTAAGCCACCCCGGTGCCCATTTAGTGACTTTTCTGATCCAATTCTGTGAAGTCTGTATCTCTGTCATTTGTGACCACTGAAGTCTCTGCTTGGTTAGTTTAGTGGCCAGCTAATGGCTGGACAAAGATTTCCCTCAATGCCTGAAACCAATAAGCCTTTCAATCTTTGCTGAGGGTACGAAGCGTATGTGGGGGCCCACCTTCAGCATTCAACTGGTCAGTTTACAACTCTGCCTTAGCCTTCACTCCTGCTTACACAAGCCTGAAGGTTAGTCAGAAGTGAGAGCTTAGGACCTTCTTAGTTCTTCCCTGAGCATGCAAGCAGTCCTGGGCTTTTGCATGGCCTTCTAGAGTCCCAGGAATATGTTGGTCCTTTTCAAAGCCCCTAAGGACATCCCATTCCTCAGTTTTTCCTTTTAAGCTTTTTGATTAGTCTATTGTTGCTCTCACTGTTATCCATTGCCCATGGCAATGACAGCTATGATACCATAGGCAACTACCATAGTAGGATATTTGAAAAATACCCCCTAAGAGAGGCTTTTAGCATTGGGTATGTGTGAGTGAGGTCACAAAAAGACAAGACTTTCAAATGGAGTCTTCCAGAGAATGAAGTTTTGAAGGAGCTCCAGCTCCGTCTGCTTCTTAATTACTGGGAATGTGGGATGTTATTTTTCAAGGCAGCCATGGAATTATGGTGTAGGGGTCATGGGTTAGGATAGGTTAAAACACCACAAAACTCACTGTTCTTACCAAAATTCTTGACCAAATGCCCCTGGGTTACTGCAAAACTGTGGTTAATTGACAGAGTTCCAAAAAATTTTTGCTAGTTTTTTCATTGTTTTTATGGAGGGACAAAATTTCAAAGGTTCTTACTCTGCCATTTATACTGATATCATTCTTATTATGTTTTTACAACTTTGTCCTCTGGAGCCAGAGTGCTGGCTGGGGACACCTGCATGGCTCTGACACCCACTTCTGCAAGACAGGTTGCAGAACTGGGGGGCTGGGGCACAAGGCTGTACAGAGATTTGGGATTTGGGCTCAATCAGACTCTAATTTCCTTTCTCAATTTCTAGCCCCTGGTACTTCCTTTTATAGTAAATATTTGTTGAATTGATTAGTGCTCGGTAACCTTGGACTTGAACTTCATTTACAAATTATGATGCACAAAACACTTGTGGCTATAGCCTCTGTCTCTGGTTTACCTGCAATTGCAGAAACCCTAAATAAATGTTCCCTTCTTAAATGAAATTGTGGCTCTTGGTGAGTTCTGGGTTCCAGAGTTCAGAATTTCCCCATGGGAGGGGCTGAATGGGGCTGGTAGGAGGGGCCCAGGCCCTGGGGCATTGACTTCAAGATGCTATAACAAAACTTTCTAGTTAGCTTTCTTAAGCATTCAGCTATCCACATCAGAGAGTAGGAGGTGATCTTTGTCCTTGTTGGCTCCTCCAACCCCAGCCTCTCTATGCCCTTTTGCCCCTACAGCCAGCCACCTTTAAAAAAATATTTGTTGAATTGATCAGTGCTTGGTACTTTTGGAATCGAGCTGCATTTATAAGTTATATTGCATCCAATGCTTGTGGTCATCTGGCTGTGTTTTGGAGCTGACCCCCAGGATGGTTAATGAGTTTGGATTTGCTGGATGAGGTATGCTTTTTGGTATGTGGGCCCGGCATCTGAGTGCCAATGGATCCTCTCCAAAGTTTCTCTCCACCCCAGTGTAGGAGGACCCCGCTGTTCAGAATGATAGCTACTGTTTTTTTCTTTTGAAAGGCAGAGGAAGATACTGCTCATACTTTCTGACTTTACTAGAAGGGTTTTTCAGGGAAATGGAATCAGTGTGAAAAATCTCTGTGAGTGCTCTGGATCCTTATTTTACGCTGACCAGAGCGTCCGCTCCGCCAGCCGTGGCCACAGCTCAGACGCTGACCTTGGGTGTTTGCACTTGGATCACAATAACCCTGCTGATCTCTTTAGGTAAAAATGCATGGAAATCATGCCTTCCTGGCGGTCTTCTATCAAACTCTGCTGCTTCTGCTTTTCCCGACAAGTTGGGGGATAACCTGTTCTCTGAGCTTTGACAGCATGGACCTCTTTTGGGTGCTTGGCAATTTGTTGGTCGGATCCAGGGGACCAAGGCTGCCCTGGTCTGGGTTTCCAGGTGGCATTTGCAGTGCAGGCTCTCAGGGAAGGGAACAAGGCAGAAGGTGGGCATGTGTGTGGGACTTCCTCACCAGCTTCTTAACTGTTTTCTAGGATTCCTAAGCCAGATCAGTCCCATACTGCCCTCCTCAGCCATCATCAGCATGTCAGGGGGCTTAGGGTTCCCTCTCAGGCTCCTCTGAGCCTGGGACCTCCGGGCATCCTGGCCTGCCACTATGGACCTCACCTCAGTGCTGTTTGGGACCTTCCCAGTGAGTCACCTCCCCAGCCTGGACCCAGCCCCGCCAGCCTCTCATTTCACTGTGCTGCCCCCGCCGCGCGAACAATATCCTTTCTATTTGGAGTTGACTCCGCTGCCCTTTGGAGATCGCAGTGTGTAACGTGAGCTCCTGTCCAGAGGGAGTGGGGGGAGAGGCGCCCCCTGCATGCTGGCCTGTCCCGTCGCCAGCGCGGGGCTTGGCCGGAGGTGGCTGCCGAGCGCCCTGCCGCTCTCGCCACCGCCTCTGACGCCCGAGGCCGGGGTGGTCGCGGGTCCGTTGGAGCAGGGCCGCCCCGCAACCGGAGGAGGAGGCCCGCACCATGGCAGCCCGGCTGGGAGCCCTCGCCGCGTCGGGGCTCTACCGGCGGCGCCAGCACCGGCAGAGCCCGCCGCCCGCCGCGCCGGGGTAGGTGGCCAGGGCCGGGCGGGGTCGGCGGGGACAATGGCCGGAAAGCTGCGGCTGCTGGCCTTTCCTCTGACACCCGGCTTGGTCCTTCTGACGGCAGGAGCCCGTCCGCCCGGGGCGTGGGGACAGCGCCTGGGTTGGCGATAAGGTTGGGGGTAGGGTGCGATTCTTCTGGTGGGCTTGATGTCACCTGGGATCAACATTCTTGGGCAGGACGCTGAGAATGGGGCGTTAGAGTTAGGTCGTCCCATGGAACTCCCATTACTGCGTTCAGACTGGGATCGTTTCATTGCCACTTTAGAGATGAGCAAACTGAGTGGTGGAGGGACCTGCTGGACATCACCCATCCTCACCCATCCAAAAATGACTACGCTGTGATTTGAAGCCAGTTTGGACTGACTCTGAAATCTGAACTGCTTTATCTCATGGAGAATTACCAGTGTAGACAATTGATGAAAGCCTCCTTTGGGGCAGGAAGGGGAGCCTGTGGGCTCAGGGTGCAGCTCACGGCCTCTGAGGAGATGAGTTAACCTGGGGTGGGCAGGGTCCGGGAGGGCATGGAGATGGTGGTGGAGCCACTACTGTGGGTGTCAGGGGCTGGGGGCTGGGCCCCAGGGGCCATCGGGGTGGAAACTTCTAGTAGAAAGTTGGGGAGAGAGTGATGAGGGCTGTGAACTTAGGGTCATTGGCATGGAAATGACGGGTGCAGCCCCAGAGGAGGAGGTGGGGGAGGAACGGCGGGAGAGGACCTGAGGTTGGGGGGGGGGAGTCAGGGAAGAGACAGGGAGTAGCAGTGACAGAGGCGAGGGGGGACCTGGAGGACCCAGGGAAGAAAGGAAGTCCGGGGGGCTACTGCTACGTGGGGAAAATCCAGCCTGCTCTGAGCTCACTGTGTCCCCATGGTCAGAACAGCCTACTGGAGAGGTAATTAGGACTGAGCTACCAGAGACATCTGGGGCAAAGGACAGAGCAAGAGCAGAGCATTGGGGGGGGGCGGGGGGGGGCGGAGCGGGGAACACAGGCTGCTGAGCCGCCCCTGTTGCACACCCGGGATGGCAGTCCCCTTATGCACCAGGACGGGGACCGGACAAGCCCATTGCTCAGGTGGGGAGCCTGAGGCTCAGGGCGCCAAGAAACTCACCCGAGCGTGGCAGTGCTGGAAGGGGATCCCTCACCGGTAGGCCTCTGGATGTCCTTGGACACTCGTGGAGTGAGGGTGTGGTATGGCTCCCAGGGCAGTGAGAGGCCAGAGGCCATGCTGGAGAAAGATTTCACGGTATAGACAAGGCCAAGATGCAAGGAGGGCACGTGGGCGTGGTCATGAAAATCAGGCTTCAGGAAAGTCCCCTGCATGCAGGCACATGTGTTTATGTGCTACTTGTCTTTATTTTTCTGTGAACTGCTGGCCTGTGCCCTCCCTCAGCCCTCTGTTATCCGCGGGACAGTTTTAAAGCGCACCTGCTTCCAAGTCAGTGAAGCTGCCCGAGCAAAGAGGTACGGCTGGGGCTTCGGGAGAAGCCATGTCCCACAGCTCCAAACAGACTGGGAAGATGTTTCTGATGGTGTCAGTGCCTTGTGTGCAGCAGCCCGAGGCAGCATGTAATTTTCCAGTGTTCCCGAGGCTGAGGGTGGGCCTGGCTTGGTGTCAATTCTTGTTTCCTGCGTGCAGCCGGGTACCCTCATGAGGGGGTGGCAGGGAGGGGGCCCCGGTGGTGCCGGGGGCGGCTTCCACTCGAGCTTTAGAGGTCGTGCTGCGGTGGGATCCCTCTTTTCTCGCTGCAGTTGGAACAGTGCCCGGCCACAGACCAGGTTCTCAGTAAAGATGTGTCAGATGAAGGCACGGGGGGTGTGGGGTGGGGGGGACTGCGACCAGCTGCCAGTTATGGGGCTGTTATGGGCCGTGCTCGTAGGTGTCACCTCACTGAATCCTCCCAGGCAGCCCCTGAGGTAGCTGTTGCTAGTCCATTTTACAGATGAGGAGGCCCAGGTTCAGGGAGTGCCTTGAGGCAGAGCACACGGCCGCACCTGAGCCAGGTGGGCAGCCTGGTCTGCCCAGCCGTGCAGCTCCCGCGTCGGACTGATCACTGCCCAGGCGGTGTGGCCTCGGTAACACTGCCTCATTCTTAAGTGTGAACGGACCCCTGTGGTGGCCCCTGCCTGTTGCCAGGCCCTCCCCCTCTCTCTCTAGGCTCAGATGGGTGTGAGGCTGGGGTGGGGCAGGGTCTAGGGTTGTTCTTCTTTCTTTTTTTTAAAGATCTTATTTATTTATTTGAGAAAGAAAGAGAGCACGAGCAGGGGGAGAGGCAGAAGGAGAAGCAGGCTTCCCCGCGGAGCAGGGGGCCCGATGCGGGGCTCGATCCCAGGACCCCAGGATCATGACCTGAGCCGAAGGCAGACACTTAACCAACTGAGCCACACAGGCGCCCCAGGGTCTAGGGTTGTTAAAAAAACCCAAACAAACAACGGAGAGTCTTGAATGGCTGTGCCTGTGTAAAGCCACCACGAGCTGAGGGAACAGGAGAGAACATGGTCCATCCTGTGTGACCCTTAGCAGCTTCCTGATCCTCTCTGTACTTCAGTTTCCTTATCTGGAACCAGCAACCTCTCCTCACAAGCAGTGGGATCCGAGAGGGCTCCCCCCAACCCACCCCAGTCATTGTAAAGTTCGGTGACATCTTATCAGCCAGTGACATCTTGCACCAGCTCACAAACTGGCTTGTATTGCGCTTTCAGGATTGAGAGTGTTTTGGGGTGCTGGGAAGGGCTGGAGAAGAGGCACGAGACGGGGTGCTCTTGTACACCCTCTGGTCACCGGCCATGCCCTCGGCAGCGTGAGTGTCGTCCGGCTGGGGCAGGATGGTGGGGTCTCCTTGGGGGAATAACTAGGCTGACTTTGTGCTCCCCATTCTTGGCTGGAATGTGTGAAGGAGGATGTGGAATGTCCATGTCTCCCACCCTTTGCCCTCTGGCAGGGAGCGCGGGCAAACTGCAGGCCTTCCCCAGCACTGGGCTGGGGAGGAGGTGCTCTGGAAGGCTCCCAGAGTTGCAGGGAAACCAGAGGTCTCTACCCAGTGCTTAGCCTGCCTGGCGCTGGGCTCAAGGCGCTGCACTCTGTGAGCTCTTCACCCCGGCTCCGTGAGGCGGTGATTGGTACCCGGGCGCACCTCTCTGCAGATGAGGCCCAGAGAAGCTGCTACCCTTCTCCAGGTCCCCCAGCTGATGGCGGGCGCTATCAGGATTCAACATGGAGGCGTGAGCCCGGAGCCCCCTCTTGTGTCATCGCCTCCTGCTGGAGATGGCTGGCATTTCTCTGACGGCGACATGGTTTAGTTGTTAGGCACATTTGCATGTCTGTCCATCCGTCTGTCTTAGGCCAGTGTGTTGGAGTGTTGTCCGTGGGCCCGAGCAGGGTGGCATGGGGATACAGTCCCAGGAGTGCCTTGGGGGTGCTGCTGCCCCCCAGGACTTGCTGGAGCGGCCAGTGTGTGGTCCCCTCCACACCCCACCTTCCTCTGCCAGGGTTTGTGCAAGGCATGTAGGGGACAGATGGCAAAATCCTCAGGCCGAGGTGCCCAGGGACCCAGCCGGGGAGCTAGACACAGACCAGTTAAAGACCAGCTGCTCTGCTTAGGGGACCAGGTGAAGATGAACAGGAAGGTAGGGAGTGGCCGGCTGCTGTGGGGGTGGTATCTTTTAGGGCCCTGGCCAGGAACGCAGTCACTGTGGGATGGAATCACAGGGGAGAGTTGAACAGAGGGTCTACTTACAAGGGCGGAACGGTTGAAGGCTGGTCAAGTGTCTGGGCTAGCGGCAAGCGAGTGACAGTGGCTGTGGGGGTGGGCCACCTAGGAGGCGTGGCTTTGGCAGAGAAGGCAGCCTTCGGCAGCTAGTGGAGGTGGGAGTTGCATCAGCCCCACTGGGGGCCAGAGGGCAAGGGGCCTTGGGAGGCACAGGGGCTCTGCCGGCACTCACTTGTTAGGACCCAGGGCTCTGGGTTTAAGCTGCAATCCAAAAGCCTGGGGGCTGGACTTGAATCCTTGTTTTGGCTTCATTTTCTGGTTCCTTTGAGTGGGGAATTCCAGATCCAGAGTCACAGGATTTCCTGTTGATTTCTCACTTCTCCAAGACCAGCAAGGTCTTGTGCACAGCCGGGAGTTGGAACTTCCTTCCACCACCTTGGGTGTGTGTTGTGGGAGGACAAGGCCACTAGACTCACAGAGCTCTCCAGTGGGAAAGCATGCCTGTGTTGACGGGTGAGCCCAGCCCTCCGTGGCAGCTTAGGCAGTAGCTCGTCAGCCGCATCTGACCCATCTTGTGGAGGCTGTTGGGGAGGGCGCAGGGTGTGTGTTGGGCGGGAGTGGCTGCTTCGTGCGGACCCTCCCTTGCATCTTGGGCTCTGCCTGACTCTTCCTGCCACCTTCCTACTTCCTTGCACCGGTGGCCAGTACATGGACAGAGAAGGTGGCTTTGGTCCCCAAAACACACCTGAGGGCAGGCTGCGACATGCAGCAGTGCCTGGCAAGGCTTCTGAAGAGCCCTCTGGCCCTGCCCCTCCCTGCCACATGGTTTCCCAGGCTGAACAGAGAGGGCGTCCTGCTTGGGGCCCCCAGCCCAGCTTCAGCCAGTGTGTGCGCCAGCAGCCCTGTTAGACCCACTGTCCCTAGCCCACACCCGGACCCCGGGCCGCCAGAGCCCTCTCCCACCTCCTGCGCTCATCCTGCTTAGGACAGACACCTGAGCACCCCAGCCAGAGCTTCACTCACTTGAGAACTCCTCTCAATGCTGGGGCAGCCAGGGATGGATGGGATTCATACCCCAGCAGGCAGGACAGGCTGGAAAGACATTCTCAGGAGCAGGCAGCTTGTGTCCAGTCACTCTATGCGCCTACCTGATGTTGCCAGCTGGTTGCATCTCTCCTTGCTGAGCCTGACTGTCCTGGTTTGCCCAGATATCCAGGCAGCCACCACCCATTTGTCGGGGGTGACACTTGAGACTCTTTGCTACCCGTATAACAAAAGGCATTGGGCATCAGCGTGTTGGAAGGTCATAGAGGCTGCCAGTCCGACGACACAGCTCTTCCGGGCCACGCCTTGGGGCCCCTCAGCATGCGTCTGGCGCAGTGTGGACATTTCCCCTTGTGGTTCAGTTTGGACTCTACTCCTCCCAAAAGGAAGCCTGCCACTTACCCCAGGGACGGCGTTGCCCACCCTGGATGAGGAGGTTTGCTCCCAGCCTGCTCCTATCCCAAAGAGTCACACTCTCACCTTCTCCATGGTAGGGTGGTTATATGTTTCTTTGGGGGCAGGTGATTTGCAACTAACTCCTGGTGCAGAGGAAAGAGCCATTGCAGTCCAACCAATCTGGGTTCAAATCTGGACTCTGTCATCTGCTGTGTGAGCTTGGGCAAGTTGCCTAACCTCTCTGAGCCTTAGTTCTCTCATCTGGAGGGGAGGGTTGCCTCAGGGATTAAACGAGTGGATTACAGAGCTACTGATTTGTCCTGGGTGAATTCTATACCTGAGAGACTCTGGTTCCCTGAGATGAGGCAATAGGAGGCACGAGAGGGAGCTGAGGTGGCCACAGACACCCCAACACATGGACCAGCATGATGAAGACTGAGCAGCCTGGGAACCAAGCAGAGACGTTGGCAACTACTGCACCGTCCTTCGTGGGGGCTTACTGTGGGCCAGGCATGAGCTGAGTGCTGACACGTGTCCCTCATCTAACGGGCCTCTCACCCATCTTATGGTCTTTCCATGGCTGGGAGTCTAGACCCAGAGAGTGAGGTACAGCCCAGGCCACCGTGAGAGTGCCGGTCTTGAGCCCTCGCTGCTCTGACCGGTGTGTGCCTGGCTATGGCCCAGCCGCGTCTGATGCTCCATGGAAGTGCCTGGGGGCTGCAGGGCATGGCGGAAAGATGGGGGCTTTAGAGTCTGGAGGGGTGCTGTTTTCTAATCCAGGCTTTGCCTCCACCCACTGTGGCCCTCGGGAAGGACACTAACTCTCTGCAGGCCTTGGCTTGTCCATCTGTAAAATGGGGATGCTGTGTTGGCCTAGTAGGGTTGTCGTCTGGGAATACATACTGTAGCCCCTGGTGTGCGCTGGCACTTAGGATGCCCATGGCGCACAGAAGCTTCGGCGGATTTGCAGGGTAGCTGTGCAGGCTGAGCCGAGCTGGTGCCAGGCAGCTTGGCCCCGACTGCGTGTTGCTGAGTCCCCACAGCACCAAGACTGTCATCAGGGTGAGAACAGAGATTTTCCTTACGCTGGAGAACATTTTAGCTTTTTAAGGAGGGAGGCGTGCCCCTCGAGTGCAGCCCTCCAGGCTTGCTTGTCTTTGCCCCTCCGCAGTCCTGACCTTCTCGTTCCTTCTCCCCGCAGCAACATGTCCAGCGCCTTGGCCAACGCGGTATGCCAGCGCTGCCAGGCGCGCTTCGCCCCTGCGGAGCGGATCGTCAACAGCAACGGAGAGCTGTACCACGAGCACTGCTTCGTGTGTGCCCAGTGCTTCCGGCCCTTCCCCGAGGGGCTCTTCTACGAGGTGAGGACCCAGGACCCCCGGCCGGATTGCCGTATTGGAGCCCGAATCCCCCACCAGCTCAGAGCCTGCGTTCTAAGAGCCTGTGGGCTGTGCCCAGCCATGGTCCTGACTGGTGACTGATGGGCAGTCGTGCCAGGTCTTAGGCTTGCTGCACTTTGGGGGCGCATCCTCACGTATGAGGTGTGAACAGGGCCCCCCTGGTGGCTATGGGTGCTGAAGGAGAGTCACCATTCATCCAGCCTCCTCTGGGTAGACTCTGGGAGGCCACGGGATGCAAACACCCTGCCCTGGTGGCACATACCCTCCTTTGGGATCAGACAGTGAACAGAATAAATATATGGTATATCAGATGGTGCTCAGTGCTCTGGGTATAGAGGCTCTCGGGGTGAGGAGGGTGGGTGGTCAGGGAAGGTGATGTTTGAGCAGACCTGAAGGAGGTGAGGGAGCCATGCACACATCTGCAGGAAGAGTACTCAGTAGAGAGAACAGTCAAGTGCAAAGGCCCTGAGGTCAGAGCATGCAGGGAATTTGAGGTGCAGCAGGAGGCAGTCTGTCTGACATCTGAAAAGGACCGTTCTCTTTGCTGTGCTGGGGAGAGACTAATGTGGGCAGGCACAGAAGCTGGAGAACAGGTGGGGCCAGAAGCTGGATTACTGAAAAAATCCAGATCAAGTGAAGTGGTCTAGATCGGGCCATAGTGGCTCATAAGAGCAGATTGTTTAAATTTTCAATAAACTTACCAGCTCGTGGGTAAACATAACTCTTAGTAAAAATTAAGTTATATAAATGTACAGGGAGATAAAATTTTATTGAAAACAAGGGTAACACATACTCAAAACTCACCACTTCCTAATTATTTTATTATGTTTTCCTATCATCTATGCCTTCGAAGTTATTTGTCTATTATACCTGGGTGGTGGAAACCGTACCCTGATGGCTGCTGCACATAGCTGAACTCCATGCTGCTGTCCTGTTGGGAGCTTGACATTGTCCGTGGCAGGAGTAGTCACACCTTTGAAACTGTTAAATGCTACAGATCGGACCCCGCCTTCCAAAGGGCTGGTTGGTCGTCATTTACCAGCGCACCAGTGGGGGGTGCAGTGGAAGTGGTGACCGGGGCTCAGAGGCTGGAGAGACTTGGAAGGTACAGCTGATGGGATCGACAGATGGGTGGCCGTGTGGCCGTGCGGTGTGTGAGCTCCTCCTGGCCGTCTGGGGGAAATGCTGGCGCACTGTAGAGGCACGGGGAGGGGAGGCCGAGCTCTGTTTGCAGTGGCCATGTGCCTAGAACAAAGCCTGGAGCACAGTAGGTGCTCAGGAAATAGTCGTTGCTGAATGAATTTCACGCCCTGCCACCTCTACGGGCCACTGGGTAGGGCTGTATTCAGTTGTAGCCCAATAAGACGTTCATTTCAGAGAAGAGGGCAAACCGACCTTTTTGATAAGAAAAGAAAATTGTCAAGGGAGAAGAAAGCAGGGACAGGGTTTGGCCACACTTGGGGCTAGTGCAAGGGCCATCATGCCCAGGTACATGGGGACGATGGCTGGTGCCCGGAGTGGCTCCTGCTGGCTGCAGGGCTTGGGGTTCTCCCTCAGGGCCCCATGTTTTTCCTGTGTCCCTCTTTCTGTCTTCCCTCTCCGGGTCTCTGGTGGCCTCTGGGGGAAATGCCTTCTCACACAGAGAAGACACACAGGAAATAGGGCCAAGTGACATTTATAAATCAGACTTGATCCCAGCCCTCGGCTCGCTCCCAGCACCAGCAGGGCCAAGATCTTGTGCAAATAGCCTCGGCTTTTGGAAGGCTGGCCTTGCCCAGTTCCCAGCTTCTCGGAGACCCCTCACTTTGCACACCCGCCTGTGGAAAGGGCCAATTCCGGCTGATTACCTCCCATCTCCAGGCCTTGCCCCTGCTGCTCTGGGATGCCTTCCTCTCAGCACCTCCACCCCTGCGGTCTTCTAGCTCCTTACCACCTCCTCCAGAAGCCTTCTCTGGAAGGAGGGTTAGGTGCTGCACCCCGCTTCCTGCTGGTAGCAGTTGCATAAATTGGGGTGCTTCTCTAGCCTCCCCGAGGGCAGGTCCTGATCCATCAAAGACCGGCCAGCTGGGGGCAATAATGGGCGTTTGCTTGAATTTTCTCTGCTGGCCCATTTGCAGTTCGAAGGCCGGAAGTACTGCGAACACGACTTCCAAATGCTGTTTGCTCCATGTTGCGGATCCTGCGGTAAGGGCTGGATGCAGCACACTCCTCTGCACTCCTGGGGGTTGGGCAGGTGGGTGGGAGCACAGGTGCTCTTCCCTGACCCCCTCTCTGAGCACCAGCTCTCTGCAAGCGTCACCTCCCCAAGCTCTGGGAGGGGAGCCCCGGGACCAGGCTGAGCTCAGGTGAGTGCCAGTGAGTGCAGGGCTTGGGAGGGGGCTGGGAGGGGGCTGGGAGGGGAGCGTTCGCCTGCCTTAGTGAGCAGGGACCAATGTCTTCCAGGTGAGTTCATCATCGGCCGCGTCATCAAGGCTATGAACAACAACTGGCACCCGGGGTGCTTCCGCTGTGAGCTGTGTGACGTGGAGCTGGCTGACCTGGGTTTCGTGAAGAACGCAGGCAGGTGAGGTGGGCCGGGGCTGGGTGGGAGGAGGGCCCTCACCCAGGCACTGCCTAGTGAGCACCGGGCCCTGTGGCCTGTGCCCACTGGCAAGGCCGCTAAGAGACCCCTGGTTTACAGGTGAGGGCTGGGGCCAGAGAGAGTAGGGCCTGCCCCGGGCCTGGGGATGCTCCCAGGAGCAGGCTGACAGTAGGCAGCGAGGATGAAGGTGGCCGGAGCAGGGACCATCAGATGCAATGGATGGACAAAGAGCTTTGGGTCATCACTACTGCCTGGCCACCCCTCGCCGCTGAGCCCAACCACCTACCTCCTTCCATGTACCCCTGGCTAAATGCTGCTGGAGAGAGATCACTCAGCCAGGGGGGCCCAAATTGACGCTGACATGCAGGGCACCCGGCTAGGGTTCCTTGGTAGACTAAGTCCCCTCCTTCCAGGAAGACGGGCTTGTTTCTCCCTGCATGGCCTCTCTGCCCGCCACCCTCCCAAAGCCAGGACGTCCCCTCCCACTTCCCTGAGGGGAAGGCTGTCCTGCTCCCTGCCCTGGTGCCTCCCCGGCTCAGTCCCCATGCACCAGCACCACGAAGGCCCTGTCCCTGCTCCTCCCGAGGTCCCGCTCCTTCCCACCCTCCTCTCTAGCGGGGCTCCCAGCTGCAGTCTGCTCTTTCTCCCAGAGCTGTCCTCCCACCGCGGTTGTCTGCAGCCTGTCCCAGCGACCTCGCTGGCTCCTCTCATGTGCCCCCCACTGCCAGTCTGCTCGGCCCCCACGACCTCCCTCTGCTTGCCAGACCCACGGGTCACTGCTGGTCCTCTCTTGGCCTCTCGGCAGGCTTCCCGGCAGCTTTTCCTTCTTGCTGAAATGCCTGCTCTCCAGGCGCCCAGGACCCTGTGTTCTCCTGGTTTCCTCCGCCTCCTGCCTGTGCTGTGTCCTCTCCCCTTCTGACTTACCTCTCTCCACCTATCTCTCCATGTTGGCTCGTTGGGGGCTCGGCACGTGGGCCTCATCTGTGTCCAAAGTCCCAGAGCTCTGATTGGCATGCATGTGCTGGACGATTCAGATGTACACCTCCACCCCAGACCTTTCCCTCGGGTTCTCAGCCTCGTGGTGTCCACTGGGCATCCCAAATACGGTAGGCCCCAACCAAACTCTGGTTTCTCCTTGGCTGACCAGCAGGTCTCCCCGTGCCAGACGATCGCCGCCCACCCTAGGTGTCTGACTCCCCTGCCCTCTCCGACCTTGTCGCTTCTCTGTTCTCTGCCACCGCACCCCTTGCTCTGGATGCTGCCTGTAGGGATTGCACCCATTTGCCTGCTCCATGTTGCCTGGTGTCGGTCTTGGTGTCTGTAGGCCCCTGGGCAGGAGCCCGTGTTGTTGTCTACATGAGGGGCTGTGGAGGGCAGATGGTGTCACGGGGGCCCCGTGCTGATCGGGGGTGGCCCGCCGGGCGTGGGCCTGAGCGAGGCCTCTCTCCTCCTGAGCTACGCTCACACTGAGCCCCCGCCCTTGGGAGGCTGGAAGCGCTCAAGGAAGGAAAGGGCTGCTGTGAAGGAAGTGTGGTCCTTGCTCACACCCTCCTGGCGGGCAAGATGGTGACCGCAGAGCATTAAATCGATTGTGGGGCCCAGGGCCAGCCCTCTGAGGCCCGTGATGCAGAACTTGAGCGTCCACGTGGGGCAGGCCTGCGCGGGGCTGTCAGAACCAGAGGCAAAAGCATGTGCTGCCTGGCCTAGCCTGTCTTCACGTCCTCTTTGTCACTCTTGGGTGGAAGCGAAGATAAGTTCTGGGAAGGTAGTAATGTCAGCCGAGCACAATAACCTTCAGAATCTTCAAGTAGAGTTATGGTTATGATCAGTGTGATCAGGTACAAAAAGGAACCTGCTAGCGTGGCAGGTTGGCCCTCCACAGCTGGGAGAGCCTCTTGGGAGGGGGCAGGGCTAAGGACACCCCTGCTGGTCTGGGTTAGTGTGAGACAGGGTCCCATGCCAGGTGTGGGCTCCCTGCTGGAGATGTCCTGAGGCAGGAACAAAGCCCGGCTCCCCCCATCTGCCCACCCATGCCGTATGCTTGACCGACTCAAGAGGGATCAGGCAGCTGCCGAGAAGCTGTGGGGATTGTCGGGCCACATGTAGGGATCAAGGACCCAGCATTGAGATGATGAGCCCACAGGCCGCATTTGTTGGATGTCACCTGGTGGCCAGCCCGAAATGTACTTACAACACTCAATTATAAGTTACAGTCCACGTCCCCTAAACTCAGGGGTCATCTGGCAAAAGTGCCACCCAGGGAACTCAAACCCCGTCCCCCTCCACCTGGATTCCCGCACCCCCCCTTCTCTTGAGTCATTCGTTGCTGCCTTCGGGGCTCTTTCTGCAGAGCCCTTGCTGCCCTGTGATTCTTGTGGTGGGAAGGTGGTTGGGAGTCTAGCAAGCAGCCCTTGGGAAAGAAAGACACTCATTGTTCAGGAACGTTCCTCTGGCCTCCTTGCCCCCCCTTGCCACGGGGTGAAGTCATTGAGTATCTAGTAACTGCAAGTGAGCAGGGCCAGCACAGTCTCTGCAGAGGGGGTGGCTGATTGGTCCCGTCAAGGGGTGTCCTTTTTTAGGGATTTGTGCATCAGATAAGACAGAACCGGGTGCTGGGTGCTGAGTTCCGCCCTTGGAGAGAGTGGCAGTGGCTTGCTGGGAGAAGGTGGACTTCTCCTTCACGAGTCTGGGTGGCGTGTACCCTGGTGGGGGGGGTGTCTTTCTGAAGACAGTGTACGGCGGTGGGCCCCAGGTATGGCATCCCAGGGCTCACAGCTCTGACCTGGCACTCAGTGAGCTCTCATTGGTTTTCCCTTCAAAGCTGGGGGGCGGGCCTGAGAGCCTTTTGCCACAGATCAGGTTGCACAGGGCATCGCGGAACTTCTCGGCCACAAAGAAGTACATGACTGGGTCTAGCGCCCCGTTGAGGCTGGTGAGGCAGGAGGTGACGCGGTTTCCCAGGGCCAGGATGCGCTGGGCGGCGCACGAGGTGCTGTTGCCATGGTAGTGCAGCACGTAGACGGAGCGGTGGACGTGGTAGGGCACGAAGCAGACCAGGAAGATGGTGAGCACCATGGCGATCATGCGGACCGCCTTGTTCTTGAGGCGCTTCTCCACGCGGGGGCCCTGCCGCAGGCTGCGGATGATCAGCAGGTAGCAGGTGACGGTGGTGACAAAAGGGAAGGTGAAGGCCACGGCCAGGGACACGAGGGCGTGGTGGGAGGCCTTCTCCCGGTACAGCTGCAGGCAGATGACGGTGTGGTTGGTCTGCACGGTCTGCGGGCTCACCAGCAGCGGGGCCATGGCCACGGCCACCACCACCCAGAGGAAGGCGCAGGCCAGGTGTGCGTAGAGGGGCCTGCGGAGCTTGAGGGACTTGACGGGGTGCACGATGGCCAGGAAGCGGTCAGCGCTGATGCAAGTGAGGAAGTAGATGCTGGCGTACATGTTGAGGTAGAAGAGGAAGCCGGTGAGTCGGCATGGGATTTCCCCAAATGGCCAGTGGTTCCCAGAGAAGTGGTAGACGAGGCGGGTGGGCAGGACCAGCACACAGGACAAGTCGGCCACAGCCAGGTGCATCAAGAATACGTTGGCGGGGGTGCCTGACTTGTGGTCCCGGATGAAAAGCCACAGGGCCAGGGCATTGCCAACAAAAGCCAGGATGAAATCCAGGAGGTAGAAGGAGGCGAAGAGGACGTTCTCCAGTGGCGTCTCCTGGCCACATTGCTCTGCGGTGGCCAGGGAGGAGTTGGCGGTCAGACCCGGGGAAGCCACCTCCAGGCCATTCATGCTTCAGCCGGAAGCAGAGCCGGGGGATGAGCCTGGAGGGAACAAGCAGACAGGTTCCAGAGCCTGGGACCTGTGAAACGTTTTAGCTCGGCATCGCCTTGGGGACCACTGAGGGCACCCCCTGTGTTCATCCGGGGGAGGGTATGTGTCAGAGGCTTTCTGAAGCTCAGCAAAAAGCAAAAATGAAGCCAGGGCCTGGAGCTTGCCAGTCTGCTGCTGGGGCCAGCTTCCCACTGGCTCCTGCATCCCCGGCTGGGCACACAGGAGCCCGGGCCCTGGGCTGCACGTCATCCCCAAAGTCCACTCAGACCGCGGGGAGAGTGGGGGGTGGATCCCATCTGTCTGGGCTCTGGGATGGAGTGACGGGCCCCGTGTTTTCTGCCGTGCTCCCCAGGCGTGCTTTCTAAATGGCAGGGGGTGGTTCGAGGGGCCCTTGAGCTCCATTCCCAGTGGGTGGGTGGGTGGGTAGATCACCCCTTTCTTTCTTCCTTCCTCTCTCCCTCCCTCCTTTTTTCTTCCTTCCTCCCTTTTTCTTCCTTCTTTCCTTCCTTCCTTCCTTCCTTCCTTTCTTTCTCCTTCTCTCTCTTTTTCTCTTTCTTATTGATTTATTTATTTGAGAGAGAGAGGAGAGAGCCCAAGTGGGGGGAGGGGCAGAGGGAGAGAGAGTCCTCAAGCAGACTCCCTGCTGAGCACGGAGCCCAGTGCGGGGCTCGATCCCAGGACCCTGAGATCATGACCTGAGCTGAAATCAAAAGAGTTGGACGCCTAACCGACTGAGCCACCCAGACGCCCCTAGATCACCTATTCCTGAGAGCTTGGTGCGCAGAGCCTCGCCCTTGCAGGGTGAACCCTGCTCACCCGGAGTCCTGGCACCCTTTGTGGCCCGTCCCTCCCAGGCCTTGTGGCACTTCCCACCAACTGCAGTGCCAAGTGTGTCGCTGCTTTATGCCTCTCTCCTGCCAGCCCCTGCCACCCAGGAGGGCCTCACCAGCTATATAGTGGTGGGCAGTTTCCTGGGAGCTCAGAGGATCCCAACATCTCTCAAGCTTTCTGGACTCAGCCTACCAACTCCATTCTGGCCATCCTAACTTGTGGAGAGCTGTATTTTAGAAAGCCCTGCACTTGGGCCCCAGGCCAGTAGGGGGGATTTTACCACCCGGAGTGGTTTAACAACCAGGAGGCAGATTCTTTTCTAGGAGAGGAAGAGCTATTTTTCCCAGAGGTAGTGAGACTGGCTATGGTTTTCCCGCCGAGTCCGGCAGCCCCAGAGACACCTGGGGCCCAGGGAAGCCGCCTGTGTCTGCCTGGCCTCCCTAGCCTGGTTTACCCACACCCGAGGGACCATTTGTAGCCGCGAACCCCGGCTCTGGGTGGGTGTTCCCTGCTCCCTCCCTGACAGAGGAGCAGACTCCTGTGTTGATTTTGGTCAGCTCAAGAGATCCAAAAAGGAGAGCGAAGCTCCCAAATACCCTGCCTCCCTCACCAGCACTGGGAGTGGGAGGTGAGGGTGGAAGAGGGCCGGGCGTCAGGGCCAGCGCAGCCTCCACCCTGACCCCATGCATCCTGCATCCCTGAGCTGCCGCCAGCCCCTTATTCTCATGCCTGGCAGACCCTCACACACACAGGCTGTGGTGGTGGCATGGTCAGGGCTGATGTCCTGGCTGAGCCTGGCTCTGTACTGAGCAGTCGGGGAGATGGAACGAGTTCTCTGCAAGCGTGTCCTGGCCTCGCTTCCCCCAGGAAGCATGGTGGCAGTTCTGATAGCACAGCAGCCCCTCGAGGAGGAGGAGGAGGAGGCTGGGGGCCATCCCCAGGCGTGGATGAAGAACAGAGGCGTGTGGGGAGGGCCCGGCACACACTCCTCTAGAAGACAGAGCAGGGCAGGTGGTCCAGATCGTGGGTATGCTGGGCTGTCAGGCTGGGCAGCAGCTTGACCCTCCCCATCAGGCTTCATCAACCACCACTGGGGTCCTGTAGGTACCCCCTGTCCCCCGGCAGCACATACCTGGAAGGGTGAGGGCTGGCTGCCTGAGTAGGACAGAGCCAGGGGCAGTGCGGGTACGTGGCAGAGGGCATCTGGCCAGTCACCATCCTCAAGTAAAGGGGGTTACTTTCCCAATAAGGTCACATTTTAGTGACCTCCAGGGAAGTTCCCTTGCCTCAATGATCTCCCCTGCTCCAGAGCGGGTTAGGAAGCCTGAGATCCGATACAGAGGTTATTTTCCTACTGTTTCCAGGTGCATGTGACTTGAGGGGTTGTGCCAGGGCAGCCCTGGCTGCTGGGAGAGGGGATGGGGCCAAGGGAGGGAAGGGTGGTGTGGAAGCCGGGGCTGGGATCCCCCTGCTCTGGGCTGCCCCTCACGCCTGGACTCTGCCCCTCAGTGCAGTTGTCACCCGGCCCCTCCCTGAGGGCTGCTCGCGAGTACTGGATTAGGGATTAAGAAGTCAGGGTTTAAAATCGGCTAACTTGCCTAAGGTCATTTGGCCAGGGACAGTGGCCCTAGATTTGGAAGTCAGCTCAGGGACACCTAGCAGGGACATCCAGCACCTCCCAGAACACTGCCTTGCCTCTGGGGGCTGCTGGGGGCCGGGTGCCAGAGCTGGGAGTGTGGCTCGGCCTCAGGGCTCGGGCTGGAATTGCGTCTCAGGCTCAGTGGCACCTCCTTGGGGTCTGCCCCAGGACCGGTGATGTAATTTTTGGCACCCGGTGCAAAATGAAAATGTGGGCCCCCTTGTCCAAAAAGTAGGAGTTTCAAGATGGTGACTGCAGAGCATTAAATCGATTGTGGGGCCTGCCTGGCTGCCCAGTTGGCGGTTGGGCCAGCAGCTGGCTGACTGCCTCCCGCACAGCTGCCCCCCGTGTCCCACCACCGCTGAAAGCCTCATGCACAGTGCTGTCTCTGGGATCTAGACTCAATTTTGAAATGCTTCTAGGTTTGTTTCTGGTTTGTTGAGGTTTGTTTACTCCTCCGATTGTAGGAGTTTTGATACTGACTTTTGCCCCGAAATGGGTCCCTGCTTCACTATGCGTACCCTAGACATGCAAGCCTCGGCCTGCCCTCGCTGGCTCGTCTGTGGTGCTGCTCAGAGCAGCGCGGCGTGCGCACATGGAGGGCGCCTGGGCAGGGACATTGGCGGGTCTGGGGCTGTGGGTCAGGCAAGCATCAGGGGGCAGGTCTTGGGCCTCGGGGAGTGGGAGGAGTGGGCCACAGGAAGAGGCCCAAGGTGGCAAGGCTGTGGTGGTTGGGCATGGGCTGACACCTCTTCTTCCCTGCTCCTTCTTCTGGCTCCGGGTGGCCTAGTGGTGGAGAGCATGGGTGCTGATTCCAGCTGACTGTCATTGCAGCCGCGGGACTGTGCATGGGGCACTCACCCTCCGTAAGCCCCCGACCCTGGGACAGGAATACCACCTGGTGGGCCCGCTGTCATTCAGACCAGGGCAGCCTTCGATAAATAGGTTGTACCACTATCCCAGAGAGTGTCTCCGGGACAGGAACACCCCATCCCTGCCCGCGCTCTGAGTTTGCCTCTGCTTGGCTCCTGAACCCCCTGCCTGCCCTGACCGGGCTCTGGTCCTTACCTCTCACAGCCGGGTCCAGGTGCAAGGGCAGGAGGGCTGCGGGGTGGCAGGTGGGCTGTGGCCAGTGGGTGGTGGCGCTGCCGGTGGGCTCCGTGCAGCTGTGGTCGAAGGGCTGGCTATTTAAGGAGAGGAGGGGAGACCGCAGCCCCTCTGGCCCTGAAAGGCCGCTTCATTCCGAGAGGTTCCTTGTGCGGTGGGCCACTCCTACGGCTGCCTCTGCTGCCACTGCGTCGTGAATATTCCAGTGTGTCCCAGCCCGCGTGCCCCCCCCCGGCCCCCCCAGCTTGGCCACTGAGCGTCACAGAGGCCGAGTGTGTGACTATGTTGGAAGCCGTGGAGTGGGCGCGGGCTGGGCGGGGTGGGGGGACTGGCCGGGACTGACAGAGACAAGAGGACGTTTCAGCACAGGGTAATTTCCTACCAGTGGGGGGCAGGGAGGGGCTGGCCGCCATGGCAACGGGCCTGGGCTCCCAAGCCTGCTTGGGGACTGTAGAGGGGGTCTTGTGAATGGGGAGGCTGGGAGGCTGAGGAGCCTTGTTTGGTCGAATGAGAGGGGACTCTTTCAGGACACTTGCTGTAGGGTCCTTGTGTCTTGCCCCGTATAATGAGGCTCCGTTCGGGCGTGTGGAATAAATCGTGGCCTTTCTCTTGAGCGGGGCACAGCTGCAGGCCGCCTCATAATGGGGCGCTGTCTGTGCCTGTGGGGACGCCGCTCAGCCCGCGAGGCCTGGCCCTTACCTGGGCGGGCTCCTCCCCTAGACAGGAGGCCTGTGAAGACGGCCACTGCTGCGCACTGCCTAGGAGTCCCCAAGACTCCTCCTGGGGGTGGCTCGAGGCTGGGGGGGTTGGGATGTGGATGGTGGACGGTGGCTGCTCCTGAGACCGAGCAAGCAAAGCTCATTTCCCCCCATCTTTCCCCAAAGGATATATCCGGTAACACAGGGAACCAAATCACCACGCCCAATCTCAAAAGACCTTTGCAGCTTTTCGTTAAAACATTAAAAAAATGTACATAGCTATCATTGGGAAGTAACTACCATGTATACTATCTTAAATCTGTTTTTCACACAGTCCTGTGCAGTTGGGAGTATTGCCCATTCTACAGATGAGGAAACAGGCTCAGAGAGGTGAAGTAACTTGCCAGGAAGTGGCAGAGTCAGGATTTGAACCCAAGCATGTGTCACTCCAAAACTTACGATTTGTGTGTGTTAATGTTCTGGTTCGTTCTGGTTTTCTGTTGCACCTTGATGCCGGAATTCTTAGGTACCATCTTCATTCTACCTAGAAAAGAATTCTGCAGATTGCCTTTAGATCTGGTGCTGGGATCTGGTCTGTTGAAAAGACGTTTTCCCGTGTGCCTGGGGGGCTCAGTCAGTTAAGTGTCTGCCTTTGGCTCAGGTCATGGTCTCAGGGTCCTGGGATCGAATCTCGCGTCAGGCTCCCTGCTCAGTGGGAAGTCTGCTCCCCTGCCCCCACAAATAAATAAATAGAATCTTAAAAAGAAAAGACGTTTCCCATCTGAGCTTCCTCGTGGGGCACTGGGCTCCTCACTTTGGTCTTGGCTGGGAGCCAGTGGGGTTCGCAGGTGAGTGATCAGGGCCCAGCCCCTCCCCTGTGCTGCCCCGCGTGGAGGTCCGGAAGGACCGACTCACACGGATTTGATATGAGGGTGTCCGACTGGCTACTTCTATTGTTGGGTGATTGCAAATGGTAGCTGTGAGGGCATCGATCATTGCAGCAGAATTCTGGGGAGTTGTGCTAATTTCTATAGCTTTGAAATGAAAGTTATTCCATATGGCTTGAGTGTTGTTGTAATGCTAAGAGTAGTCACCAAAATCGGGAGTGGGGTCATAGGGAATAAATGCCGTGTCTGTGACAGAGACACAAGCACGTGGCAGGTGTGGTGTGGACAGGGTGAGCCACAGTGATCTGGCGGCTGTGGGAGCAGCTCTGCTTGGGCCTGCTGTGGCAGGGGGTCTGGGTGTCCGGGTGAGCGGGTGGGGATAGGGATCTGGGGACCGATGGGGCAAAGCCTTAGTCAGGGAGACGAAGACTGCAGCGACAGGCCACGTCTGTGTCCCGTGGGTAGGTGGAGTCAGGTGGCCCCGGTGAGGGGACGGGCTCCCAGTCCTGGCTGTACTGTCATGGGAGATGGTACCCACTGTCTCTCTCCCTCCTCTCTTCTACAATCATTCATTCACTCACCTACCAGAGACTCAGCCTGAGCTGCTACCCTGTGTGGGACACAGCCTGGAGCCAGTCAGCAGCTTAACATGGTTACCAGGCACTCATTTGGGTCCCTGGGCCTTCCCACCCGCTGGGGAGAGAAGACACAAATAAAGCAAGCAGACAGCAGTGTTAAGCTGCAGGGAGTCCAGACCCCGGTGAGGTGGCAGACCTTGTGGTCGCCACCATGGGCAGTGAGCTAACCTCCCTGGCATCTAGGATCTGCCCATCACGCCTGGTTGGAGGATCCTGAGTCTGACAGTTAATCTCTTAACTAGATTCCTTGATCAGCCTATAAAAGAGGCTGACTGTGGGTATCAGGTCCCTGTAGAGAGGCTCCCTGTGGATGGGCGGCTGGGAAGGCAGGAAGGGAGGGCCCGGATGCAACAGGATAGCTTACAGACTGGGGTGGCAGGTGGGGGATGGGAGTAATGGATTGGGGCCTTTGTACATCTTCGCTTGGGGACCCTGAATCTAAATTCCTGACACCTTTGAGGCACAGAAACAGAAACCATGTTGATTTCTCTCTCAGTAGAGACCACAGCTGTTGCCCAATGCAGGGAGTAGCATCAGAAATTACTCTGAGGTCTTTACAAAAAAGACTCTGTAATGATAGTTCCTGGGTTTGGGGGCTTCCATCTGACACAGCTGTGCTTGTCTTTGGAGACAGAAAGCCTGTAGATGTACGGGTCTCTCTTTGTGTGACAGACCCCGAAGGAAGGGGGTGTGCAGGCCAGACAGACCTGGCCTCCTTGGCTGCTCTGCTGGGCACAGCGGGGTTTTCGAGCTAACAGTCACTATTCAGTTATGTACCCATGTTCAGAGACATTTGAAAAATAAAATTAATTTTTCAGCAAATGGCAGTGAAATGTCTACTCTATTCCATATGATGTCCTAGGCTCAGAAAAAGTGGGGAGAAGAAAACTATCACGTTTCCTCTGCCATCCAAAGACGGCAAACACCAACATTCTGGTGTATTTCTTCCTAGTCATTCTCCAGTGCAGGAATCCCCTTTTGAGAGGGCACTTCTGTAGCCTTCCTGGCCACGGGATTATTTAGCTAGCTTTTCTGGACCACTCGCTGGGCCTCTGGAGGCTTATGGGCATTGTTAAAGCTGCAGGCAGGAGTCCAGGGGGTCTCTTCTCCCAGGAGGCGGACCGTGCTGTCTGGGGAGGGAGAGAGGGAGCGGGCTGTTGGCCCCTAACACCTGCCTCACTTCCCACAGGCACCTGTGCCGGCCTTGCCACAACCGGGAGAAGGCCAAGGGCCTGGGCAAGTATGTCTGCCAGCGGTGCCATCTGGTCATTGATGAGCAGCCCCTTATGTTCAAGAATGACGCCTACCACCCGGACCACTTCAGTTGCACCCACTGCGGGTACGTGCATGGCTGGGTCCCTGTGCCGGGGGCAGGTGGTGAGCCGGGTGGGACCCCCCACCTGGGGCAGTGATGGGACGGGCGGGTGGACGATCGGAGAGGGGGTGCAGGGCGGACGTAGAGGGCATCGCTGCAGGAAACGCCTCTCTCCAGGCCCCTGTTCAGGGAGCCCTTGCATGAGGCCCCGCGGGATGAGGGAGGGCTGGGGCCCTGGAAGCTGGGAGGGAGGAATCAAAGCCTTGGAGGGCCAGGGCAAGGAGGAGGGGTTGGTGCTGCTGTTGGAGAGGGGAGGAGAGGGGACAGAAGCTGCAGAGCATTCCCTCATCCCTGCCCCAGACACCCAGTCTGGTGCGGAGGAGCCAGAGAACACATCTGCTTCTCAGAGGGCCTGACAATGCACAACACAGACTGCCTTCTGCGAGGCCTGTGCAGGAATCTTGTGCCCCGGGGCCTGTCTGGGGCACAGGAAGTCCCCAAAGAGCCCAGAGATCAAAGAGCCGCCTGCCCTGGGCACTGTGTTGGACTGGAGCGGGGCTTCTCTGGAAGCTGCTCCCTGGGGCTGGAGGGGCTGGTGGGACCCGCCAGCGCCAGCGCAGGCCCTGCAGAGGGGCAGGGATGTCACCTGGGGCTCCTCTCTGTCTTCCAGGAAGGAACTGACTGCAGAGGCCCGAGAGCTGAAGGGTGAGCTCTATTGCCTGCCCTGCCATGACAAGATGGGCGTCCCCATCTGTGGGGCCTGTCGCCGGCCCATCGAGGGCCGTGTGGTCAACGCACTGGGCAAGCAGTGGCACGTGGAGGTGAGCGAGGCCGGGGGGCGGGGGGGGCGCTCACTGTTATATTGGGAGTCTGGCCCTGCAGCGCCTCTACACTCCCACCCCAGGCCATGTGGTTTGCTCCCGGCAGGGACCTTCCTCCTGGGTGCTGCCCCTCTTTGTGCCTGGCCTCCACGGGAGCCAGGAGACCTGAGGGCACAGGCCACGGTCAGGCAGCTGTGCCCACCTTCTTTCCTCCCCGTCCTGGCCTTCTGGAGGATTCCAAAGTCATGTGAAAACCTTGGGGACAGTCTGCCTGAGACACCCCGTGGGATTATGGTTGGCAGAACTGGCTGTGCACAGCCTCCCGGAGACACGGAGGCTGGGCGCACCTGCCAGCTGAGCTCCTCAGGTGTGTCCGCCTGCGTTACCTGGAACATTCACCTCTACACTGTGGGCTCTAATGGTCTTACAGACCCTCGTTGGAAGGGAGGCTTGTGTTCCCTGATGCCCTGACTAGGTCTGTGTCCCAGAGGCTCTGTCTTGGGTTCTGATGCAGGCCCCGGTCCCTGGCCCCCCCGAGGAGGGCGAACCCCCACACACCATAGGAACTGGAAGATGCCGCTCAGTGACCCGGGGCCTACAGGGGATGCTCACAGGAGGCAGACACATGCAGCCTTCGGTGGGGGGGGCACCCTGCTTATAACAGAGCAGCCCCAGCGGGGAGGGCGCACGGTGCACCAGGCACCTCGCCAGCACCTGACAGCTTGGGCCGAGGTTGCTGAGGTGGGGAGCAGCCCTGGAGGGGATGGGGATGCGTGTCACTGTGCACGGGGGAAGGACTGGGGTCTGCTGACTCATGGGTGGTCCGTGGAGGTGGCAGCCCCACTGCCCAGCGGTGAGACCGGTGAGGCACCCCATCCCCTGTCTCCCGGGGTGGGGGGCGCTGCTCCAGCCCTGAGCTGCCCTGCCTGTCCCCTCTCCTCTCAGCACTTTGTCTGCGCCAAGTGTGAGAAGCCATTTCTGGGGCACCGGCACTACGAGAAGAAGGGCCTGGCCTACTGTGAGACCCACTACAACCAGGTAGGGCCTGGGGGGCAGAGCGTGGATGGGCAGGGCCTGTGGAGGCCCGGGGCTGGAGGGTGGCTGTGGGGCCGAGGGGAGCCCTCAGGGAGGTGATGGCGTCAGTGGCCGGAATGCTGCAGGCACCCAGCTGGGCAGGAGAGGACGAGGACAGCCCCTCCAGAGCCCATGCTGGGTGTGGAGGCTGGGCTGTGTGCTCAGTGCCATTTGAAACCCTGGCCCAGGCCTGCTGTGGGAACTGAATGGAGGGCTGTGTGAGGTCCTGGGCTCATGGGGGTGGCATATGCTGCTGTCCTTCCCCCTCCTGCCAGTCTGGCAGAGCTGCCCAGTTGCTGTGGTCCAGAAGTCAGGGGGTACGGCTGTGGCACGTCCCTCTCACCGACGCCAGCAGGAGCAACGGGGCCTTCCTGGGAGCAATGCCTCAAGCTGCTGTCCGTCCCGGGGTGGTGATTCTGACGGGCCAGGGGTGCCCTCACCTCGGGCCTGAGACCACACCCTGGCAGGAGGGGCCCAGGAGTCTCGGGGGGGTGCTTGAGAGCAGCTGTTTGGGGTGGGATGGGGGCCAGGTGGCAGCCTGCCACAAGTTTGACACCTGCTCTGTCTGCAGCTCTTTGGGGACGTCTGCTATAACTGCAGCCATGTGATCGAGGGTGATGGTAAGGCTCCTCTGTCCCTGCCCCCCGCCCCCCCCCGCCCCCCCCACCGCCCTCGCGTGCCTGAGGCTGGCCCTCTGGCATGTGGGTCCTGCCGCTGCAGGCCCGGCCGGTCCTGAGCCAGCCTGGGCCTGCTCAGCTGCCCACCCCCACCCCCACAGTGGTGTCAGCACTCAACAAGGCCTGGTGCGTGCATTGCTTCTCCTGTTCCACCTGCAACAGCAAGCTCACCCTGAAGTAAGTGGTGCCGGCCTCCTGGGGTGTCCAGGGTGGGCAGAGAGGGACCTGCACTGCCTCCGCCTCCTCCTGGAGCCTGTCACGGGAGCTCAGATTTGGGTAGGCTGCCCAGGGGCTCTTCATCAGGCTTTCCCTGGGTCCCTGCTGTGGTCAGGCCCTGGGGATGCAGTGGCAGCAAGGGCAGCCCCAGCCCCTCGGAGGCAGATCGAGGGGCCCCCAGGGCAGGGTGAGAGGGGGAGCGATGTGAGCCTCCGACACACCAGTGAAGACACTGGGCTCTGAGGAGGGAAGGGCATTCCAGCTCAGGGAACAGCATGTTTGAAGGCAAAGGGGTCAGAACCACAGGAGGTGCAGAATGGCTGGAGCTGTGAGGTGAGGTGGAGCCCAGGTTTCTGAGGACAGCAGGGAGTCATGGACAGTTCTGGAGTACCAGAAGCTTCTGGGAGGGAAAGGAGGCCTGGAGGCCTGATTCCTTGTCACCCGTGACCCCTGGCCAGAAGCTCACCCTGGCACCTGGACTGCTGTGGGCCAGAGGCCAGGGGAAGCTCCCTGCTCTGCCTCTGCAGGCTGAGTTGGCGGGGCCCGGGGGCTCTCCTGACTGCTGGACCTCCTCCGCAGGAACAAGTTTGTGGAGTTCGACATGAAGCCTGTGTGTAAGAGATGCTATGAGAAGTTCCCGCTGGAGCTGAAGAAGCGGCTGAAGAAGCTGTCGGAACTGGCCGCGCGCAAGGCCCAGCCCAAGTCCGTGGGCCTCAACTCTGCCTGAGCGGCCTCCTGCCCACCCTCCACCTCCACCCCATCCCTTCCTGCCGGCACCCCCTGCCCTTTGCTGCCTCCACTCCTCATCTCTGCTCCCTGTCTGTGGCCTCCCCCTCCTTCCTTCCCTCTGCCCCTCCCCTCCCATACCTCTTCCGCCCCTCCCCTTCTTTCCCTCCTTTCTTTCCCTCCCCCACCTCGCTCCCCTGCTTTCTTTGCTCACCACCCCTTCTTTTGCCCCTAGTCCCTCCTCCCCAGACCTCTCTTCTCTCCCTTGCTGTGGGCTCCTCTCTCTCCTTCTGTGCAGGCATGGGGCAGACGCAGGGCCCTTAAGCCTGTGACAGCCTGTGCCCACAAGCCTTAGCTCCAGGTCCTCCGCGAGTGAATCAGGGCCTGGGGTCACCTGGCCCTGATTGTGGGCCACTGCTCCCAGCCCTGCTCATCCAGACTTGTCCCATTCCTGCAGGGGCACCCAGCAGCTCACATCCTTCTGTGGGAGCTTGGCCAGCCTCCACCCCGTAGTGGTCCCACTGTGCGCACATGGCCCTGGGGAGGCCACAGCCAGGCAGCTGCTCCAGCCCTGTGACCCTGGCCATGAGCAGGGGGGCCTCTGGGGAACCACCCTTTGACCCTTGGCCACACACTCACCCAACCAAGTAGGTTGTGCTTAAACTGCCACCGCACCCCACAAATCATCCTCGGAGGGACAAGGACCCCCCCCCCCCCCCCACCACTCAGGAGGCCTCCTTCCTGAAATCTGGCCTTGGCCACTCCACCCTGGGCCAGGGGCCACTGTGGCTCCCTGAAGCTCCTCTGTGGTCCCCTCAGCACCTTGGGCTCCCTGCTGCTTACCCGCCCCCCCCTCTGAGGGCACGTGCTGATTCTCTGGGTGTAGCTGACCGGGGGCCAGAAGGTAGTGGCCTTCTGACTCACTCTGACCCTCCAGGGCCAGCACAGGAACTGGCGCTTGCATGATGACTGAAGGCTTACTTACACGACCACATGGCCGGCGTGGGTTTTGGCGTGAGAGTGAGCAGGTGAGGCTGCAGCCCCCGTGGACATACTGCTTCGGGGTCGTTTAACGCTTAGAGACATAGACACAGAACAGGACTAGGACCCAGCTCTTGCTGGCAGGGCCAGGCTGCCGTCGGGCCTTGGAGACCAGTCTAGCCAGAAACCTTCAGTCCATGAAGCCTGGCCAGGTGGGTAGGATGGGTAGGATGGAGCCCGCCAGCATGGTGGCGATGAACCCAGGCCACTAAGGCTGTGTGTCCAGCTCTGCTCCCACCTGGGCACAGGCTGGCCTTCGCGTGAAGCCAGCAGCCAGAGAGCAGGCAGGCCTGGCCTGCACCTGTACCAGGCCCTCCTGGGAGCAGTTATGTGTCCCAGTGCCCTGTGGGGGAAGGAGAAAGGTGCGCAAAGGGGCCTCATAGGAAGAGGCGGGAGGGAGGGGGAAAGCAGATGAAGGGAGGAGGGAGAGACCAATGAAGTCATTCACGGAGAATGGAGTTGTCATCCAGGCATCCCCAGAGAAGTCACAATGCTTTTTGCTTTTTCTGGAAGAGACCTTTTGCTGGCCAGTGCCTCCTAGGCCTCCTGCCCACCTGACCATCCCCCCCACCCCACCTTCTCTAACACATTGCACACTGCTTCAGGAATTTTTATTGAACATTCTTGGGGGAGTCCTTTCAGCCATCCACTCATCAACCTGGAGGCCTGACACTCCCGGCCCCGCCCTGGGCTCCCCACTTTGGCCTCCATGGTCAGCCCCTCAGGAGAGGAGGCCTACCTGGTGGGCTGAGGGATGTGGGTGTGTTCTGGAGAGAGGGCAGTATGAAAGGCTGCCTGCAGAGGGCAGGCTCTGGGCCAAGAAGAGGGCCTTAGGGAAGTGCCACCAGGACCCCCGATTGGGAAGGGTGAGTGAGTGGGCAGGCCAGCTCCGGTGCTAAGGATCGGCCTGGGCTGGGGCCTGGGAGCCCCGCTGCTTGTTCATGGTGCTCAGGAGCTGCTGCACGTACGAGGTCAGCAGGTCATCCATCTTGTAGCCCTGGACAGGGGAAGGGTGGGGTTGGAGGCTGTGAGGGGCAGTGGCGGTGCCCTGCTTCTGCCTCAAGGACACACTGGACAGGGAGGTGAAGAGGTGAGCAGGGCTCCTGCTACTGAGAACAGTCCTCCTCCCTCCTCAGAGTGGCCCAGGACCACAGGGGGCCCGCACCAGACCTTGCCACCACAGTCCCTGGATGACACTCCCAGCCTTTTTCTTGCTGCTCCTCCTTCCCAGACTCTGCTGGCCCGGCCTGGCCTAGTCCACCCTGGGCACAGGAAGCCTGGCCCTCATCGTGAGCCACTTCCCTGGTGGCAGTCTGGGGTCAGGGTTAGGGAAATGTAGTCCCTGGTGCCTCTGTGTGCTGTGTGTCTGGGTTGGGGGAAGGGACCTGGGATGCCCAGGAGGCCCCCAGGGCTGGGGCTCACCAGAGAGGTCTCACACAGCAAGCGGCTGCCCCGGGCCAGGCTCCCCAGCGCCATGTGGAAGTAGGTGCTACCACTGCTCCAGCTGGAGATCTTGGTGAAGGGGTAGGTGGTGAGCAGTTCCTGGGGGGCAGAGTGGGCAGGGGGGGTAGGACCCAGCTGAAGCCCAGGGGGCCTAGGGGCCCTGAGTTTGAGCTGCTGCTCAGGGGTCCTCCAGAGCCCACGGGGCCATGTGAGCGGGGGACAGAAGGGCAGGGGTGTACGACCTGTGTGGGGGTATGGAACCCTGGCAGCTTCCCCAGCCCTGCCCGGGCCCTGCTGCTACCTTGGTCTTGGGGTGGATAAGCAGAACCCCGTGCCGGTTGATGGCGATGAGGATGATGTCCGGGTAGGAGGGCTCCGAGGTTTGCTGGGGAGGGGGGCACCGTGGTCATAGCCCAGCCAAGGAGCCCAGGGGGCCACCTCCCTGAGGCACACACATGCACACGCATGCACACATGCTCCTTCCAAACCAGGTGGCCAGGCCCACCCCTAGATGTGAGTTGAAAGAGGAGCTGGGGCCGCTGGGGCCAGAGCCAGGTGAAGCCTACCTTCACCTTGAAGAAGGCAGACCCAAACGTGGGCCACCGGCAGATCCACTTGAGGAAGGCCACTTTGGCCTCCTGTACTGTCTTGTCCTTGTGCTTGTCATAGGCCAGAAGGATGTTCTGGGGGAGGTAAGGGCCAGTCAGGGCCTGAGTGGGGGCCAGGGCCTGAGCAGGCCCTCCACACAGGATCCCTGAGGCCCCAGTCCAGAGTAGCACCTGTGTGCCTGTGGCCGGTCTGGAGGCCACTGAGAGCCATGTGTGTCCTCTGCACACAGAGAACCCATCTCTGAGGTGCTGTGGACAGCATGGGGAAGGGCTGACACTCACAGACGCAGCATACCCTCCATGCCCAGAATGTGCTCATCTTACCCAGGTGGGGCCCAGCCCCCATGTACCCAGGGCCCCCTCCCCAGCCGCATCAAGGACCTTTCTCCATTCCTCCGAGGACATTAGACGTGTGAGGTTCTCAGGCACAAGTTCCTGCAGGATCTTGGGGATACTAGCTAGCTGGGACCGGTCATTGTCAAACTGGGCCTTGTAGATGAGGCCTGCCAGGTGGACAGCATCCTGCCGTGCACACTTGTGGAACCCACGGAGGTACTTGGGCAGCTCCTGAGTGATGGACACGGTGGCTTCAGGCAGCGGCCCCCGACCCTTCGTGCTCAAGTGGCAGAGGTGTTAGCTCACCCCCAGCCAGGGGGCAGAGGGGAGGGTTTTTGGCAGGTCAGGGCAGGGCTCCCGGACGTCTCACCGTGGAGTGGTGGCTGCCCCTCCCCTGTGCAGTCGGGACCCTCCGCTCCCCCCGCCCCTTCCCAGCAATCACACTGCAGCCACTGGTACAGTCACTGTCCCCAAAGGCTGTCCCTCTGCTCCTGGCTTCAGAACCCTCAGGGGCTCAGCCCGCACACCACATGGGGCCTTAAGGGCCTCCAGAAGCCCCTGGAGGTGGGGGGGGTTGCCCCGGAGCAAGGCAGCTGCTGACCTGCTGCATCCTCTACCACCTCTCAGGGCAGGTGTGGGATGGAGTGAAGGCAGACCCAAATACCCCCCAGGAGGGAGCCTGCCCGGGTACCTGGTGGTAATGAAGTATGGTGTCTGCATTTACGTCCTTCCCCGGGGTCACGTTGAGCCACAGTTTCCGCATGAAGTACACCTGGTAGGGGAGCACCACGGGGGCCCCTGGGCAGGGGGGGCAGTGAGCACCAAGGCTGTCCTCTGGCCCCGCAGATGCTTGGACCTGTGCCCCCCTCCCCCTCTTGTGGCCAGGGCATTCTGCAACCCCCGTCGGAACACAGGGCCTGCAGCACTTGCGCCTTGCTGCAACTCCCCCCCGCCCCCAGCATCACTGCTGTGTTTCCTTTTGCGGCCTCTCCTGCTGGAAAGCCTCATCCCCTCTTCCTCCCCGACCCCCGACTCGTCCTCATCCTTCAGGAATAGTGTAGAGACCACCCCCTCCAGGGGGTCAGGCCCCCACGTAGCCTTCATCACCTGCAGCCCAGCCATCTGTTCTGGGCCTGGCCCCGTGCCCTGGCCCCAGGTCTAGCCACGCCCATGACCCAGGGGATATAAGGGGGTATGAATGAATGGGCAGGGGCCATGTAAGAGGTGCCAGGGGAACCTTCTGACCCTGGCCCAGGAAGGCAGACTGTCCCTTCCCCCCACCGCCCCCTCCATCCCAGCCACATCCCTCCTTCCTTGCCCCCACCCTGCTCCCCTTACCTTCTTTCTGGGGTTTGTTTTTCTTCACCCAATCAGACACTTGCCGCAAGGAGTCAAAGAAGAAGTCTCCCTCCTTCTGGCTGATGACCTGGGGTGGGTGGGGAGGAAGGCAGAGGGACGTGTGCAGGTAGAAGGGCTGCCAGGGGAGAGCCCTCCTGGGGGCGCCGAGGGCCTGAGTCCGGCCAGGCCACCGAGGGCCTGGGAGGCTGGGCGCTGCTCAGAGTTGGCTCTCACTTGCCCCCACATCGCGCTGCCCCATAAGCTCACCTCCCTTCATCCTGACAGCCCGTGTACAGTGAGGGGCCTGGCCCAGTACACGGGGGAGACTGCCACATACACCAGACACATGCCCGCCTTTCCCGCCACCTGTGGCCCGCCCAGCCGACTGCACCTTGTCAGTGATCTTGATGAAGAGGCTGCAGCCTTCCCAGGAGGCCAGCTGCAGCCTGGTGACGATGCTCTGGCATACGTCCCGCACCCGGCTGTAGGTGCCCACCTCCAGCATCTGGGCGGAGAGGCAGTGGTGAACGTCTCAGGACGAGGCTCACAGCCTCACAGCCTGGTGCTGTTTCTCCTTAAGACTGGCGGGAGGGGTGCCTGGGTGGCTCAGTCGGTTGAGTGTCCAGCTTGTGATTTTAACTCAGGCCACGATCTCAGGGTCCCGAGACAGAGCTCCACCTGACTCCATGCTCAGCAGGGAGTCTGCTTGGGATTCTCTCTCTCTCTCTCTCTCTCGCCCCGTTTCTCTGCCCTTCCCCCCGCTCCTGTGTGCTCGCACATGAGCTCTCTCCTTCTCTCTAAAATAAATAAATAAATCTTAAAAAAAAAAAAATGTTGGCTAGATGTGCCATAGCCTGAGAAGGAGAACCCTTCTAGAAAACTGGCCGGATGCTTATGTTGTTCGGTCAGAGTTGTTTGTCTTGGGGCCCAGGGGGCTTGGCCTTTTGAACTTGCTTTGAGAGCCCTGCAGCCAGACTGTGGGAACTTTCCCTGTGGGACCCACTGTCCCCAAGACCGTAAAGGCTGCTGGGAACGACTGCAAAGGAGCATGGTCCGCGGCCCCCCTCTGCACCTCACTGCTGCCACGTGGCTGGGGCCCTCTCCACACAGCTGGGGCCCTCATGTCTCCCCTCTGTCCTTCGCTGCCCCAGAAGCCAACAGGGGTTTGGTCCACAGGCGCACCTAAGGGCAGCACCTCTTCCCCCCACGCCCAGGGCAGGGTCAGAAGCCCGTGGCGGCTCCATGCCCCGGCACTCGGCTTCGCTGCCCACCCTTGTGGCCTCCTCTCTCCTGCACCTTGGCAAGGAGTACCCTCTAGACCTATGGGACCTCCCGCCACACTAGCAGCACCCCCTGTGGGGTAGACCCTGCCTGTGCTGGCCTTGAGCACCTGAGGGCGCAGGGCAACTCAGTTAATGTCTGATGGGCCGGGTAGGAGCCAGTGAAGCTGAGAGGCCCACTCTAACTCTGAAAACAGCGTCAGTCTGCTCCTTTTGGCCCTCCATGGGTAACCGTGGTGCGGAGGGGCTTTGCTGGGGGCTGCAGCCCAGGAACCTGGGAAGCCAGTCCCTCAGGTGGGGAGGGCAGGGGCTCACCTCGCTGGTGTCGTTGGGGAAGTAGATCTTGTGGCAGATGCGGGAGATGTTCTGCTCCATGGCCTCCACCTCCACCGGGTGTGGGGGCTGCTTCCGGGGCCCCGTCCTAGAGCAGGACAAGGCTGAGCAGGCCACCCTGCTTACCCCCAGCCCAGCCCAGGCCCCAGCCACCACCTCCAAGCGAAACTCTGTGCCAGACACAAACACTAAGTAACTCTGCAACCCCAGTGGAGGACGTAGGACTCGGGCGCTGCCCCTGCCCGGGGTGCTCAGCACCAGGCCCAGAGGCCAGCCTGGACTCACTTCCCAGGTGCCCTGCAGCTCTGAGGAGGCTGGAAAGGCCTGGGACACACACGGGAAGGGGACCTGGGCTGACCAGAGCCTCCTGGGCCCAGGGAGAGTTGGGTTCTCGTTCTCACACAGCAGGGGCAACAGGCAGGAGTCAAGGACCCCCGCAGGGCCTCCCTGAGGGTACCCACCTCGCCCTCCATGACCATGGCCAACCCACCCTCTCCCACAGCCACAGGAAGCCGAGCCAGACAGGGCAGGTGGTGTGGATGAGAATCAAGACAGAGCCAAGGGAGAACTGCTCCACAGTGGGAGGGCTGGTCTCTGGTCTTGGCCACTCTTGCCTGGACTAGGTGGGGCGATGGCTGGCTTGGGGCATCGAGGTCATACTCTGGCCTTCAGGCAGTTCCCTCTGTGCCCCGGGCCAGGCAGCCGTTGAGGGTAGCGAGAGCTCATGGCTAAGACTGAGCCTGCCGGCAACCCCCATGGACCGTCCGGGCCTCTCTGAGACCTTCGGAGCCTCACTCTCCAGCTTCTGCCCAGTTTGCTGGGGGCCTTAAATGGACACCAGCTTCTGGAGAGGACACAGAATCTGGCTCCCCTGAGAAGTGTCCCCCTGGGCACGAGCTCTGGATGGGCCCGTCCGCATCCACAGGCGGAGGCTCCTGAGCGAGTGGGAACTGGCAGGCTCACCTCAGGATCCTCTGGATGCGGCGGCTGCAGTCGGGGGCCAGCAGCGTCTTCCTCCGCGTGTCCATGAACTTCTGAGCGTGGGGCAGCAGGGCCTTGCCGGGCGGGAAGAGGCCGGTGCAGAGCCACAGCAGCTGCCAGCCACGCTCCTCGCTGTACCTGGACGTGGCGGCGCCGGTCAGCCCAGAAAGGGCCCCCCTGAAGGCCCGGGCCTGCCAGCCACCTCGGGGACATGGCGTGTGAGGCCTTCCTGAGGCCATGGATGGGGAAGCCTGCTGCCCGGAGACCTGATGCCTCAAAAGGCTTTCACACGCATAAAATGGGGTGGGGATACCATTGTGCCCATTTTATGGAGGGGGGCACTGAGGTTTAGAGAGCCCATAGCATGCCCGGGGCACAGAGGAGAAAGGGTGGGAGAAGGGAGGGACCAAAGCAGGTCCGTTTCCCTCACTGCTCTGACCACCCCCAAGAGGTCAGCAGGACAGATGAGGGTCCCCGCCTTCCCACTGGGACTGTCAGCGCCTGGGCAGGCTGGGCAGCCCCCATGAGCTGAACACTGGGGACAGCCTCTGGAGGCTAGGGTGAAGACTGCGGGGGCCTGGGCATGGAGCCTGGTGCCCTCTGGCCCCATCCTGTCCCTCGCAGACCTCTTGGTGTTGTGTGTCAACTGCTTCAGGATCTGGCAGTAGACCTCATCCTGCAGGGCTGAGTCTTGGAGGGCCGACGAGAAGATCTGGTCGGTGAGCTCCACGGAGGTCCAGGTCTGTCGCGAAGGGTAGTCACCCATGTACCTGAGGATGGGTGTGGCCGTCAAGGAGAACATGCCAGCATGGCCGCCTGTTACCTCCGAGCCTGGCCCTGACCCCACGCTGACTCGTGACCGGCCCCGTGAGTTGCATATTGCCTCTGCCCCGCGCTCCATGGGGCCTGTGCCCTTCACAGGGCGGCCGTGGGGCCGGCACAGAGCTGGGGCAGGCTGGCTGGGGAAGGATATCGATGAAGATCTGACAGGCGAGGTCCCGGAGCTCGGCGTTGGCGTGGACACGCCTGAGCAGAGGCTGCCGCAGGGGCTCGGATGAGTGGGCCCACAGGTGGCCCCGTGTCCGGGTCAGGGGGAGCATGGCCCTGCTGACTGTCTCCTTCTCTGGGGCCCTGTCAAGGATGGAGGCTGCTGTGAGGGCCCTTCTCAAGCCTTCTCTGCCCATGCTTCTCCTTCCATTCCCCACCCGCCTACTGTGTGTGCACTGTTGGGGCAGAGACCCAGGCTCACTCCCCCTGCCCTCCCAGGGTGGCCGCGGGAGGGTCAAAGGGTCCCCTTCCCCCCCGGGGAGGCCTGGTGGACACAGCACCTGCCTGTAACCTGAGGTTACAGGGAGCACAGGGGGGCTGGCAGGCCTGGTGGGGGCCTGAGTGGGCACCTAAAAAACTCGTAGGAGAATTCCTCCAGGGTGTGTGGCTTGTCCTTGGGCTGCTCCTCGGGCAGTGGCTCTGGGGGATGCCCGTCCTGGACTGCCAGCTTCCGCTTCTCCGGTGACATGGCCAGCAAGCTCTGTGGGGGCACAGGCCCGGGCGTTCCACTGCCCACAAGGCTCTTCCCATGGGCTCCTTCCTGGCCTGGTTGCTCCAGTGCCATGGGAGGGACTGACCACAGGGCTGCACAGGCCCTCCCATGTTACCTTCTGTGTGACCCACGACCTGCGACTCAACATCTCCAAGCCCGTTCCTTTCCCTTAGGAGGCCGTCTCTGACCCACCAGGCTCCCCTGCCCCAGGGCACCTCTCACGGACCCTGCCTGCCTGGTTCCCTCTCCCTCAGGCCCCAGCACAATGTCACTTCCTCAGGGATGCCTTCTGGACAGCATGCGCCCCTACCCTATCATTGGCTCCTAGAACCACCTTTTGTTTGGTGGCACTTTGATTCCTCGCCATCAATTGGCAGTTTGCCCACATGCTCCTAGACGGGAGAGTCGCTATTGTGCTCAGCGCTGTAGTGCACGGGGCATACAGTTGGTGCTCAATATGCGAGCACTGGAATGCCTTCTGTCCCGTGGGGCCGGTTTTGGGGGGCTGGGGTGGGCGGAGACCTGGGCCCCCTTGGGTCAGGTTTATTTCTTATTTTTTACTTTTTAAAGATTTTATTTATTTATTTGAAAGACAGAGAGAGATAGCGAGCGAGAGAGAGCACGAGCAGGGGAAGAGGGAGAAGCAGGCTCCCTGCCAAGCTGGGAGCCCAATGCGGGGCTCGATGCGGGGCTCTATCCCAGGACTCTAGGATCATGACCCAAGCTGAAGGCAGATGCTTAACCCACTGAGCCACCCAGGCGCCCCCTTGGGTCAGGTTTAAATGAGGCTGACGGGCGCCTGGGTGGCTCAGTCGTTGGGCCTCTGTCTTCGGCTCAGGTCATGATCCCAGAGTCCTGGGATCGAGCCCGGCATTGGGCTCCCTGCTCAGCGGGAAGCCTGCTTCTCCCTCTCCCACTCCCCCTGCTTGTGTTCTTGCTCTCGCTCTCTCTCTCTCTGTCAAATAAATAAATAAAATCTTAAAAAAAAAAAAAAAGGCTGACAGTGGGAAAGGATGGGTTTGCTCCCAGGACACACTGGAGCGGGGACATCCACGAAGTGCCAAGCGCTGGGCAAGGCTGTGCACAGACACCATGCCCACTTCGTGGTTGCCCTAGAGGGATGACAGGGCCCGCAGAGCGGACCTCCTGGCCCTCTGCAAGGTGGGGCACGAGCCCCTGAGCTAGCAAGCAGGCCCTTCCTCCTGTGTCCATGGGTGCCTGGCCTGAGGACAGATGAGCATATGAGTTACCAGCAGCTGGGCCGAGGGCTTGGTGACCGTTGGGATGGCATAGATGCAGGCCGTGGGCACCAGTCCCGTCTTGCCTGTCCTGTCATTCTGGCCCAGGGTCCAGTTCTCAGAGGCCAACAGCCCCTGCTTCTTTGTCAGGATCAGCAGGTCCCCCTTCTTGAAGGGCAGGAGGGTGGTGTCATCTGCAATTTCAGATCACACACAGGGGCAGAAAAGCCACCATTTACCAAGGGCTAGGCAGAGACCAGAGACCGTGCTGGTATTTCGGGGCTTGTCTCCTTTGGTGGGTGAGGAAAGCAAGACAGAGTGGTGCGCCCATGGCCACCATGAGGCTGAGTCGTGGCAGGATTGCCAGGCACACAGCCGCCCCCCACAACCCCCCTTCAGGCAGGGGCCGGGGAGCTCTGGCTGCAGCCCCAGCCTCAGAGGACCTGCTCTCAGCGCTGTGAGGCCTCCTGAGCTTGTTTCGTCCTCTGTGAGGAGACAATAATCCCTCCTTCTTGGGCAGTTTGGGGGCGGAATGGGCACCAGGGATGATGTTTCTTCCTGGCACGCACTGCCCTTCCTCTCCGTCCCAGGGAGCCTCCCCGCCCCCTCCTGAGGCCCCTGTAGTAACCGCACCACCGAGTTCCCAGGAGTGCTCAGCTCTTGCTGGAGTGTGGCCAACAACTACACCGCTAGGGCTCAGTCCCCACCCTGAGCTGTGTGACCCTGGACAAACTGCTTCCCTTCCCCGAGCTTCTGGTGTCTTGTCTGTGAATGGGAAACAGGGTGGCTGTGGGGATGGTATCCAAAGCTCAGGGGGAGGGAGTGGGCCTTTCCCTGCGCTTCCTCAACTAGCTTTGCCTTGGGGGCTTTGAGACCACCTCCTTTAGCCCCTCATTTTGTAGAAGGGAGGGCTTTGCCCAAAGCTGCCTCCCACCGTGCTTGGTGGCCCTCTTTCCCTCTCTCTACTCGGGTCCCTCCTGGAGCCCTGCCACATGGGCCACTGAGACATGGGGATGAGCCAGCCACCCTCCCACTGACCACACGATCCACCCCTCCCCGCCTGGCTGGGCACCTGTGGCCTTCCTGTCCTGCAGGGCCATGGCAAACACGGACCTCTCCTTCAAGCCCTCCAGAAACATGGCTACCAGCTCGGCGATGACCACACTGCTGGGGGACATGAACTCGTACTCCTCTTCATGCAGCGTGGAGAGTACCAGCCTCTGCCCACCCTGGGCCTCCCTGAGGGGACAAAGGATGCCATATGACCAACGGCCTCTCCCCCCCTCCCCATTCCAGCCCCTTGATAGCCTCAGAGGGGGTGACCCTCCTGAGTTACAGATGACTTGACCAGAGGCACTGGTAGGGCCAAGGTCTGAGCTTAGATCAGCCCATGTCCCAGGCACTATTGTGTGCAGTGGGCAAATGACAGCCAGAGCTCAGGGTCCCTTGGGCTTCCAAGGCAGTGGGGGGTGCCAAGCCCCAGTGTGTGGGCTCAGCTCTGGTGGGTCAGGAGGTGGCTGGTGTGCAGGGCCACCACAGGGACACGGCAAAGAACGTTGGAGTTGAGATGAGGCACTTGTCTTGGTGAGCTTGGGTTAGCCACCTCCTGTTTTAGTTTACTCACCTGCATGCCGTGGGGACAAGTGCCTAGCATGGTCAGCCCAAGGAAGTGGTGGCCATTGTGCGCCCCCCCCCCCACACAATGGTAATGATTATAATGGTCATGGCACACCGGGGTATGATTTAACCAAGGGGGGCTCTGGCAGGGCATAGGCAGGCCTTCCCAAAGGGCCGGGAGGCACTCTTAGAAGACAAGAGGCATGCAGAGCCATGGAGGGGGTGGTGTCTGAGGCCCAGCCTGGCCTGCAAGGCCGCTCTGCCCCACACCCAGCCTCCATCCCTTACTTCCTCTCTCAGATGGTCCATACCTTCCACGGGACCAGTTCTTGCCCACGAGAAGGGAAGGAGCCTGTTCATGAATGCCCATCCAAAAGGCTGCAAACTTTTGTGGCCCCTTCCACGTAGATTTGGGTTTTAAAGAGAAGCCCGAGAGAACAGTGCCTCAAGCGCAGACGCAGTACTTAACGGGGTGGTGCCAACCCAGTGGCAGGAGAGGGTGGGGTCCCAAGTCCAGCGGCCATCCTCATGCCTGCACCCCAGCCAGGTGCCAGGGACAACGCGCCTCCCTCTATCCCTGTTTCTCCTGGAGCCCCCAAGGACTAAGGTTGAGCGTAAAGAGAGATTTGGGGCATCTTCCCTCGGGACACCCACCTGTTGGTGATCAGACTCATGACCTCTGGGAAAGAGAGTTCTAGGAGCATCTTCTCCTTCTGGTCCAGGAAGTATATCCCCTTCCAGTTAACTGCCAAGATCAGCTGAGTCTTGGGCAGCCGGGGGCCTGGCCAGGGGGAGACAGGGGTGTGAAGCTTAGGCTGGCCCCACGGGGGGCCCTGTCTGCACCCCCTCACCGCCATCAGATCCCATTACCGGAGAGTGTGGTGACCTCAAAGAGCCGGGAGAAGAGCAGTGGCCACTGCAGGCGGGCGGCGTCCACCACCTGCTCCTGCACAGCCAGTGGCTTTGCCTGCTTCTGGGTGTACCGTGCCTGCAGGGGGGCACAGTGGGTCACTTCCATCACTCATCTCCCACTCCCTCAGCCCCGGCTTCCCCTTAGCGAGCGAGTGGCCCAGTGCCCACGGTGTTCATTTGCTGGATCGTTCTGTGAAGCTTCTACCTAAAGACAGGTCAGTGCCGTCAAGAGCTGGTGGGGAGACTCCGGTGGGCTCGGGCAGCCCTATTTTACCCGCCCTGGCGGAGGACCACTCACGGGTGGTTTTGAGAGGGGAGGAAGGCTTGCTTCCTCTTTAGCATCAGGGTGCTAGAGGGCCGTAGATCAGGCTACGCCTCGTTGCCTCATGGAAAGCTATGAGGTGGGCTTCTCCTTGCGTGCACACTTGGGCCTGCTCCTACCAACACGTGTGTGCCTTATGGGCTTGCGTCTTGCTCCGTGCAGGAGGCCTGTCTTGGTGTGCATCTCTGTGTCCTTGGTACCTCGGTCTGTCTTCTCCGGAGTTCTGCCTCTCTGGGGGCCACTGTCAGGGACCTTCATCTCAACCTGCCCCCAGTCGACTTTCCTCCCTCCCTCTTTCCTGGCTTCTTCTCCACCTCCCTGCCCCCCCCCCCGGCTCCACTGCTCTGGGTCCCTAGCTGGCTGTATAGTGTCCAACTGAACTTTCTTTTTACTATTCATTGAATAAAATGTTATTTTGTTGCCAGTTTAAAAAGTGGTTGGGTAACATTCATACCCTGGATTGTGCAATATAAATTGATGCCTCATATCTGAGGGGTAATCTGGCAATGGGCATCACGTATCAAGAATTGTGGAAAGTTCATACACTCTGAAATCTCCTCTCTAGGAATCTATCCTGGTGAATAACTGTGGAGTGTATAAAAGTTGTATCTACAAAGTGGTTCACCCCGTTGTTTTAATAGTGAAAAATGGAGAATGACCTTACTGTACATCAATAAGAATCAGTAAATTATAATTCATTACTGCAGTACTATGCAGCCATTAAAAATGAACATGAAAAAAAGAAAAAAAAGGGGAAAAAAAGAAAGAGGATAAAAGGGAAAAAAATCAACATGAAGATTAGTATTTAGTGACATGGAAATATGGTCCAAGCTACATGGTTAAGTGAAGAAGCAGGTTGAAAGTTGCTGTATGATCTGATCCCATGTTTATTTTTTAAAAGGTGTATTGTTTCTTTCTCTCTAATCATATTTATAGCTCTGTTGTGTACACATTAATACAGTCTGGAAGGATCTATACCACAATGTTAAGATGGATGATCTCATTGATATGATATTATTGATTTTGCTTTTCTCTTTGTATTTGTCTATATTTTCTGATGTATTTGGCAATGTACATGTTTTCAAGTGGTTTAATGAAAAAAATCTGTGTAACTATGTTCACTTTGGAAAAAAGTGGTTGGGTAACATTTCCTAATTCTTTTACCCTCACCCCAACTCTCCCTTCCCAAATTACAAAGCCACTTCTTACTCATGTTCATTTGGGTTCACTTGTGCCTCTGGTCCTCCCTCCTATGAGCCCTAAAATCCATGGTCTCTCTCTCCTGTGAATACATCCACTCGGGCTGGGAAACACCAAAAGTGGCCAAGTGGGCTTTGCTTCCCCAAATGCCTATCACCAAGAACTGCTTCCAAGAGATGCTAATGAGCATCTCATAGAAAAATGTTTGGTGGTCAATATGTCTGGGAAATGTTGGGTAAAAGAATCAGGCTTCTCTACTGCAGGACTTGTCAGAGCCTTTCATAAGTGGTAATGCACTGTGACTCCCTAAGAGCAGGACACAGAAAGCTGTATTTTCCAAACCATAGGTGCACAGGACCATTGTCCATGGGCCCCGTTGGGGCACCCCCTTTTCGCGTGGCAGAATGGAGACTATGTTGGTTGGCCGTCCTCACTGTCCTCAGAACTTGGATGGCCCCTGCTGTCTGAACCACTCACCTGGGGTTCATTTCCCTGCCACTGGGTTGTCAGTCCCTAACAAGTAGGCAGAGTGCTGTCTTCTTCCCCGCTCCCCATGCTGCCCTTTCTTGGTCCATAGAGCCACGAGGATAATTGAGGTGGGCGCAGGTATTAACCAAGGGGACCCCCCCCCACCCCGCACGCACAGCTCTCCTGCAGTAGCGGCAGCAGTGAACAGTGAGCCGTGCCTGGAACCTCAGGCCACGCTGCTGAGCTCAGCACCCTGGGAGGAAGGAGGCTCTGATGGGGGGCAGGTTTGGGGAGGGCTGCCCCTGTGGTGGGGGAAGGGAGGCAGGGGGACTGTGCGTCTTTGCCATCCCCTCGTGGGGTGACGTTCAGGGAGCAGTGGAAACCCCCACTGGTGTGGGTGATCCTGAGGACACCGGCGCGTGTTGGTGGGGAGGTGGAGGCACGAGCCCCCTGGGAGGAGCCGTGTTCACATGGCGCAGGCTGACCAAGCAGGTGGAGAGGACGGGCAGCCCTCCCTGCTGTGCAGAGCCAGTACTGAGGGCACAGGCGTGGTGTGCAGTTGGCAGCTGTGGATGCCCAGCCAGACCCTGCGGTGGAGGTGAGCACGGGGATGAGCTGCCCCAACTCGCCCGAGATCCCAACTGGAAGGGAGGAGGGATGGTAGAGTGGGCCTGTGATAGGGAGCGGGACTGAACGAGATTGTTTAAATCTCAAGAGATAGAGCTAGGCTAGCTGGCAAGTCAAAGTCTCCCGTGCCCCAGTGGGAGGCCTCCAACCCCCTACACACCGAGGCCCCCCCCCCCCGCCCCAAAGGAGGCCACAGAGCCCAAGTGCCCAGTCTCTGTGGAGGCTGACCTTGGCGTGGGCGGCAGTGACAAGGCTAGCCCACCTCTCCGGCGGCCTGGTCCTGTACAGCTTGGAGGGGATGCAGCTGGGCAGCAGCTCCTGGACAGCCTTGCTCCCCGCCGAGGCGCCGAGCTGCACGTAGCAGTGCTGGGCCAGCAGCTGCACCAGCTCTTCCTCCTGCACAACCCGGGAACAGACATGGGGGGAGGGGCTCTGACGTCCCTGCCTCGTCCTGGCTCTTGTCCCAGCACAGGGGAGACGACCAGCCCTCAGGCAAGAGCCAGGAACGTGAGCAGTCACCTGTCCTGTCACCTCTGTTAGGCCGGACCTGCCTCGTCCCCAGCACACTGGAACCACAGTGTGCCCAATAGGCCCCAGGAGGCTGTTGTCCTGCTGGCAGGCTGGAACTTCCCGGCAGCCTCAGCCCGAGCCCCGCAGGTCCTCTGCCCGAGCCACTCTCCCAACTCTCAGGTAGACAGTGAGTGTCGGGGAGGGAGCTCTGAGGCCTGGGTGGAACCCCAACACTGCTGTCTGAGTAGGGTAAATGTGGGCAAGGCCTTTACCCTGTCTTACCCAGTGCCCACTTATCACGGGTGACCAGTGGCCAGCCCTGTGTGGCTTCTGCAAGGATCCATTCAGGCAGGATCCTGTGTGAGGCACCAGCATGGCCCGGCATGGGGCTAGGGCTCCCTGCTTCAGGGCCCCATGGGTGCCGGGCAGCTCTCTGCTCTCTGGGAGACCAAAGCCTGCAGAGTTACCTAGCTGCCTGCCTCTCTGGGGTCTGTCTCTGCGCCCCTGTCTCTCCCTGCCCACTGCCCCATTTCAGGCAGGCCTCCAGGCTTGCTGCAGCCAGCTCCAAGCCTGAGAGCAGTATCCTCCTGCCTCAGGCCCGGGAAGGTCTGCAAGCACAGGGGTAGTGCAGCTCCGGGGACCAGGTGCATGACCCCCTCCCCGGATGCTCACAGCCTTACAGCTCTGGCTCCTCTCTGCACTTTCCAGAGGGCCTGAGCCTCAGAGGGGACATTAACGCTCTGAGGTCCCACTGCCAGGAAGCGGCACAGGTGGGACTGGAACTTGAGCACGAGGGCTCTAAGGCCGTCTTCCTATTGCCCCACGAACAGCTGTCGTGGGGAAGCCAGGTGGGCCTGGGGCTGAGGGAAGGCCTCCCCCACCTGCTGCTGGTGCGTCGGACCCCAGAAGCCTGAACAAACCTGTGGGCCAAGGCTGGGAGGGGACAGCTTGCACACCCAGCAGAGGGGCCTGGGGACCTGCACTCCGAGAACACGTTCCTGGCTTCTCCCTTCTCCACGTTCCTCACATCCCGTTCCGTGGGGTGCTCCCTGATGGCCGCAGCCCCGACCTGACCTGGAACACGGTGCTCCCCCAGGCTGGCTGACGGGTCCGTCTTGGGGCAGTGGGGTCCCCTCACCTTCTCAAAGCTGTACTCGCCAGACCAGACCCCGTGCAGCACTTGGCGGTAAATGAGCTGGGTACTGACGGAGTCCTCCTGGGAGTCATGCCAGGGGGTGAAGAACTCCTTCCGGAAGTAGATGCGCCAGGGCGCCTGGCGCTCGTTCTCGCCCCTCTCCCGGGCCAGCTGCTCACACTGGGCGACCGCATCCATCACGTGGTCACGCCCGCTGCCCAGGGACCAGAACTGAGGCCAGAATCAGGGGCAGCAGGGGTTAGCGACTGCTGTGTGCCAGGCCCCGCAGGGGACACCCACCCTCAGGACGCACAGGTGGAAGGGTGTGCTCGGCTGGGCCTCCGGGAGCCCGAGGACTTTCCCCACATGGGGGCATGGCCTCCCTACAGGCCCTGTCCCAAAGGAGGCAGGGATTGGTGTCCAAGGCTGGCATGCAGGGGTTGTAACACTTGGATCGGTTGACTGGCATGAGCATGTCTGAGTCGGAGGTTGCGGGCATGAGGGTATGTGGGAGAGGCTGGGAGAGGATGTGAGGTTCAGGTGGGGCTGTGCTGGTGTGACCCTCCGATCTGGGGCACAGGAGTCTGTGGCTCCCTGGCACAACGGGGCTTCCAGCAAGATGTGTGAGTGCCTGGTCTATGTGTGGGCTGCTCAGGTGTGGCAAGGGACCTACAAGATGTGTGTGACACTGGGGCCAAGGTGCAGCCACTGGGCTGAGTATGTGGGTGTTCGGGCAGGAGGACAGGTTACCTCTGTGTGTGTGCGTGTGTGTGTGTGCTCTGTCTGACGGGGGCAGCAGTGGCCAGGTAAACGTGGTAGGAGGGCTCGAGCTGGCCTGCATGTACGAGGGAGGTGGGAGATGGATGGGGCACCTGGCGGTACCTTGTCGTACACAGCCACCTGCAGAGAAAAGCCCAGGTGGTCGCTGAGGCCCTGCTTGTGGGCAATGTGTAGGCAGACTTCCCGAGATGTCGAGGCAGAGTCGACCATGACAGTCAGGCTCTCTCCAGTCACCAAGACAACATGGATCGGGATGTGCTTCTTGGACTTGACTGCCTGGGGACAGAGGAAGACTCAGGCCCTCCCATGCGTAGGGAGGCTGAGCCCAGGCGTGACCCACAGGGACCACAGGCGCAGAAGGCACCACGAGAGGTGGAGGGGCCCAGAGGACATGCTTCCTGCTGGCAGGTGCTGGAGGAGCCACGGGGGCTGGCAGCATCCCACACTGGTGGTCTCCCACCCTTGCTGGCCCCTACCTGCAGCTCCAGCCAGGTGGGGGGCTCCGTGCGCACTCGGTTGGCATAGGTGCGTCGCAGGCGCTCTGCACAGAAGGGCCCGTAGGCAGCTGGCCCTTTATCAATGAAGTTCAGCAGATACTGGTGGGAGAGGGAGGGAAGGGGGAGACACTGAGAACGGAGGCCACTTTCCACTTCCTGCCCAGACAGATTCTAAAAGTCATAATACTCATGGTAACTAAGCGAGGTGATGAATGTGGTAACTGACCTTATTGTGGTAATAATTTTGCAATATATACCTATATAAAATCACTACATTGTACACTTTAAATTTAAATCTGGAAAAAATAAAAATAAAATAATAATATTCAATGTTGGCAAAAGTCTGTTGAGATGGGCACTCTCTCACACCATGAGAAGGAATATAAATCGGCACAGCATTTCTGAGGACCAATTTGTCACTATGTTTGAAGTAGTGCATAGTTGAAAAATGTGCATACTTTTTGACCCAATAATTCAGACCTGTCTCTATATATGGTGTGTATGGTGGTGAGCAACTGGAAGATGGGCCCCAAATGTCCATCAGCAAGTTAAATACTCCCTGGGATAGCTATATAGAGATGGCATTTGGGAAAAGTTTACCCCATGAGAAGACACTTACGGAGGTAGGTGAAAAATGCAGGAGAGTCAATATTTAAAACATGTCTGACAAAATCTGTTGAAAATCTTTTTGCCTCACAGATAGATTTTGTGAGGAGATGCAGCCTGGAAGAGTTTGCTGGTGTCTAGAGTGGCCCAGGTGCCCAGGGCAGACTGCCCCATGACCACGCCTCCTGCTGTCCCTGAAGGGACATGAGAGGAAGTGAGATTGTCTCTTGTCTGATCACAAGTACGACTGTAACACCACAAAAGGCCGGGAACAACAGAAGGTCCCTCTGGGTGTGGGGATGGCTTTTGTTCTCTTTTTAGACTGGCCGCATTTCCCACACATTACTCTTACAGTCAGAACCAAAGCTCTATTAAACAGCGAGGCCTGGGGCTTCGAGCACTCGGGAGCACCTGTCAACACCCCGCCTCCAGGTTTAGTTCTGAGGACTAGAGGGAGATGCGGTAGGCAGTCCCCAGTCAGTGCCCACTCCTGGGACACTTCTGTCTTTTCAACGCACATATCACCGACCACCTCACTGTCTCCTCAGAATAGCTGTCTTGGTGCCTGAGCCCAGACCTGAATAGGGGCAGGAAGGAGCCAGGTCCAGAGTCTTCTTTTAAAGATGGGGAAACTGAGGCCCAGAAGGCACAGCTGCCCGCCGTGGCCTGCAGGGCTGGGATTTCTGGACCTGCTCGAAAGCCCAGAGCCAAGCCATGCTTGCTGTAACCCACCCTTCAGCCCCTGCCCTGGGCCCTCCCCACCTTCATGAACCTCTCGGAGGGTGGGAAGCAGCCCAGGCAAAGGCTGAGCAGGATCCAGCCCCGGGCCAAGCTGCTTGTTTTGAAGTTCTCTGACAGCTGCTTGCAGATCTGGCAGTAAATCTCATCCCTGAAAGACACACACCGCTGGGAGGCCAGGCTGGGGGCTGGCTCTGGGTGAGGAGACAGAGGTGCCTGGGCACACAGCTCCTTCTGTGCCCCTGGGTGGGGCCATGTACACATGGTGACCTCCAGTCTCCTCAACTCCAACTGCCTTTGCTGGGCTCCCCTGCAACATCCCTGGCCCACCCTGGACCCTGTCATCTCCCAGGACTGTGCCACCTCCAATGTTTTTCCAGGGCTCTATGCACCCACTCTCATTGGACCTCATTTTCTACCTCATCCCTCGGGCCTTTGCTCCCTCCTTCACCCGCTCTGTTCACAACACCCTGGCCCTCCAGCTGGGAGGTGCGGCTGCAGGCAGTGCCCAGGGGTCTCCAGTCAGGCCCTGCCCCCAGTGGCCCCACCCAACCCAATCTGCTCCTTTCCTCAAGTTCACGGTCATCTCCAGCCTTCTCCATCACCTTGAGGCCCAGTCCCTCCCCCACCCCTCAACGCAGCCATCCCTCCAACTACAGAGAGGAGTGGAGATTCCATGGAGAATCCCTCGACTCCTCCCCTCCTGACCAGTTCCCATTCATACAGGCTCATGAGCCTCTCTTCTCTGCCTTCTCTTGGGGAGGGGGCTCTCCTGGGTCCCTCCTGCTGACCCAAGCCTCTATCATCTTATACAAGGGTCCTGTTAGCCCCTCCAACCTCAACATATCCAGAGGCCAGCATCTTTCTCCTAATTACTCAGTGGTGATGATTCTCAATGTTTAACAACCAACTCTCCTAGGGAAAAAGCTCTGATTTGTTGCATTTGCCAATTTCTATGGTGTAAATATTCCCACCAATGCCAGTTTCAAGCTACTAACACGATGTCACTGAACACAGAGTTGGGAAGAGATGTTTACCATCGCTCTCATGGGCCAGTACAGTCAGCTCTAGCCACTTCCTCTTTTGGCAGTCTCTACAGGTACCACCATCAACCATTTCACTCAAATTGGAAGTCTGGAAGCCCTCATGACTCCTCGCATCAGCCAGCCACCTACCATCTGTCTCCTGGATATTTTCTCTGTCCCCCTTTCTCTGTTCCCGCTCCCTAGGCGATCCCTCATCAGCTTTCTGGGGACCTCTGCAGCAGCCCTCTCCTGGCCTCCCACCCCCTGGCTCTATCCCTCCATGTCACTGGCAGGAAGACCTTTCTGGAATTCAAATATAATCATGGTCTTCCCTTCCCTTTCTTTTTTTTTTTTTTTTTTAAGATTTTATTTATTTATTTATTTGACATACACAGAGAGAGAGCAGGAGAGCACAAGCAGTGGAAGCTGCAGAGGGAGAGGGAGAAGCAGAGGGAGAGGGAGAAGCAGACCCCCCGCCGAGCATGGAGCCTGATGTGGGGCTCGATCCCAGGACCCTGGGATCATGACCTGAGCCAAAGGCAGTCGCTTAACCAACGGAGCCACCCAGGCACCCTGGTCTTCTCTTTCTTAAAACTTTTCCTTACTTCTCCTAGAATTGAATTCAAACTCCATGCCCCAGCAGTGACAGATCACTTGGAATTCCAGACCCTCAGGCTGTTTCAGGATTCTGTGACCCTGTTCACCTTCTCCCTTTGTCTGGTGAACACCCTTCCTCCTTCCCACCCCACCCAGCCTAGGAAGGCATTATGACTAGTCCTTTGTTCTCTCACTGGACCCCCATCTTAGCATAAGCAGTTATTGTGGGTATCTGGCTTCTCCCATGCTCCCCACTAAAGAATGAGCTCCCAGAGGACAGAGACCTGTTGCCCTCTTCTCTGCATCCCCAACCCTCAGGCTAAGGCCGGGCCCTGAGCAGGTACTTAAATGCTTATTGCCATTTGCAACAACATGAATGGAGCTAGAGAGTACTATGCTAAGCAAAATAAGTTAGTCAAAGACAAATACCATTTAATTTAATCAATATGTAGAATTTAAGAAACAAAACAGATGAACAGAGGGGGAAGAAAAAGAAAGGCAAAACAGAAAACAGACTCAACTATAGAGAACAAATGGAATGTTGCTAGAGGGGAGGTGGGTGGGAGGATGGGCTAGATGAGTGATAGGTATTAAAGAGTGTAGTTGTTGTGTTGAGCACCGGGTGTTGTATATACATGATGAATTGCTAAACTCTACACCTGAAATTAATATTACACTGTATGTTAACTAACTGGAATTTAAATAAAAACTTGAAAAAAAAAAAACATTTATTGAATGGGTGGCTGGATGTGGAGTGGGCATTTGCTTTGTCTTGGAATCTGACTAAGACCCCAGAGCCAAGGACAAACAGATGATAATGCTCAACACTCTAAAGAGATACATTCTTGTAGAATTTATCAAAGGATGGCAGAACCAGTCTAGCTACTGACATCTCCTGCATAAGAGAAGATGAAAAATTTGAAAGGCGATTCCTGAAAGGGACTTCATGGAAGTAGAGAAATCTTTGGCCCATCTCTATTCCCTCCAAGTGATGCAGAGCTGGGGAGACCCCAGGAAAACTGTTAATAGAGATGGGGCTGTCTGCCAGAGAGAGAGCCATCTCACTCCCTATCTGAGGTATGCTGAACCCCAGAAGCCCATTGGTCTACTCCAGGGTACTGGTATGGGGCACAATGACAGAGTTCTTAAGAGTATTTGACTTATGTATGCCCCAGAGACACAAGTTAGGGGCCTCTATGAACAAGAGACTAGCATCTGATTCCCCCCTAATTCTAAGCTACCCCTGATGGGAGAGAGAACAGACAGGAGCCGGGAGTTACACTTGGTGCGGCAAGCATGGAAGGGCTTTCTGTTGACTAAGAGGATGCCATAGAAGAAGCTGGGACTCAGGCATCTTGATGGGATCCCACACAAACAGGCAGCCCATCATTCCAGAAGAGCCCAGCACTAAGAGGCTGTGGTATGTTCAATTAGGGGCTAGATTTGAGAGCAAGTCTCAGTGGATCACTGAAAGTGTCAGCCCCAGCTAGAGGACAGCACAGTGTGTAAGTGCCTTTAGAGGTATCTGAAGAACCCACAGTGCATCTCATTTGGACACAGCTTATACATGCCTGCCATCTTGGAGGATATGGCGGCCAGTGAGGATTAACATGAGAGAACTACCAATAGAACTAAGTTAGAAGAGTTGCCAGGTTGGTGTCACACAGGCAGCTAAAACTGGGGTAGAAACCCTACAGCCTTATTGGCTTGAAAAACCAGAGGACAGAGTTTGGGGTGCCCAAACCCAGCAGTTGAAAGTGAGAAGGGAAATCCTGGAAAGAAGAGAACCAGAAAAGAAGAGTTATCAATTTTGCATATAAAATCTTCCTAAATCTCTGGCTGGCCCCTGATCTACACATGTGTGGGGCGGACTCCAGGAATCCCAGCAAAGGCTAAAATAACTGACCATGGATTCCATCTGCTGCTCACTACAGGGAGACAAAGTTTGAATCCAGCCAAGGTAACTGCCTGTCAAAACAAAAGTCAACACTCTTCGAAAGAATATAACAGATTCCAGAGTCTCTAAACATATCATCCTCAGTGTCTCGGATATAACCCAAAAGTAATATAATTATGAGGGAATAACAGTCCAGTACTAGATGTGTGAGGAAACAGAAAAACACGACCATTCTCAAGAGGAAAGGCAGTCAGTGGGAACTGACCCCAAGATGACTTAGATATTGGATTTAGCAGAAAAGGTTTTAAAACTACCATCACTGCTCAAGGACACAAAGGACACTATGCTCATAGTGAATGAGTGAACAGGAAATCTTGGCAGAGAAATAGAAACTGTAAAAAGAACCAAGTGCAAACTCTAGAACTAAAACATATAACATCTGAAATTAAAAAAAAAATTGTTACCTGGGTATAACAGCAGACTAGGGTAGTTAAGACAAAGACCAGTTAATCTGAAGATAGATCAATAGAAATTAACCAATCTAAAGAACAGAGAGGAAAGAAAAGAAAGAGGAATAGACCCTTAGGGACCTAAGGGATGATATCGAAGACTCTTACATATGTTTAATTAGAATTCAAAAGACAAGAGAGAGAGAGAATAAAATAGAAAAAAGTATCCGAAAAACTAATGGTCAAAATTCCCCAAATTTGGTAAAAAATAATAACCCAAAATATTTAAACCCCTAAAATATAGTAGTCTGTTTTTCAAAGCAGTATACATATTTCTTAAAATTTATATGAAAAGACAATTCCTGGGGCCCCTGGGTGGCTCAGTCATTAAGCGGCTGCCTTCGGCTCAGGTCATGGTCCCAGGGTCCTGGGATCGAGCCCGCATCGGGCTCCCCGCTCTGTGGGGAGCCTGCTTCTCCCTCTCCCACCCCCCACCCCCGCTTGTATTCCCTCTCTCGCTGTCTAATAAATAAAATCTTTTAAAAAAAAAAGACAATTCCTGTAAAGCAATACATATATAATATAAATGAGGAATTTACTCATTTACAGGGCCCTGCATAAAAGCCTATTATAAAACGAATCACTACCCCATGATACACCTGTTCTCCTAAAACTCGCTTTACCCATGGGTTTTAACACAGATAAAGTGGAGAACTCTTAATGGTTATGATATCTATTGTACTCAGGCCTAGGCTGTAGGCCCCAGGACAGGGAGCAGGGAGAGGACAGGCTGTCTTAGGGGGCAGGCAGAGGAGGAGGCTGTGGCCATGGACTGAGAGCCAGTGAGGGGTTCTGATGTTCTACATGGGGGTGAGGTGGGAATGGGGACTGACCTGAGGTTAGGCCGCAGGATAGCATAGCCCACAATGAAGTGCACCTTCTCCAGGTTGGACATGGGTCGGTCTGTGATAGGGCCATCAGGCTCAAATGCTTCCTCTCCAATATTCAGCTGGCTGGTTACCTTGAAACCCAAAGGAGGCGGTCAGGAGAGCTGTGATGCTCCCCATTTGCAAAGGAGGAAACCAGGTGCAAGGAGGGAAGCAAAAGCTTGGGATCCTGTGGCAGGCCAACAGCAGGGCTGGAAGCAGACTAAAGCCCCCTTACCCTGGGCTCACCTGGCCTGTGATCCTGGAGGACCGCTTTAGCTTCATGGAGGAGATATCCTTGCTCCCTCTGTCCCTGCGGCTGGGTCTCTGCAGATGGAGACAATTCCTGAGGGAAGTTGTGCCAGGACGGTACTTTGATGATGATGCTGACCCCACAGTCACCTAGACAGAGCTAGTGTCCACCTCTCCCAGCCATTTCCTGGCCCAATTTACAAAGCCGCGTGCAGCCCTTCATCTTGGCTGAGCTTTGCAACACTTAGAGATGTGCATCCTCCTCTTCCCTTCTGGGTCAGGAAACAGAGGCAAGGGGAGGTGAGACACTTCCTAAGACTACTCACATAACCAGCTCTCAGGGAGGGCTCAGGACCATTCTGATTCCAAAGCCTTACCTCTTGCCAGTAAAGCCCTCCAAGGTAGGGCCAGCTCTGAGCCCAGGTGCCCAGGACAGCCCTGGGCCCTGGTCATGCTCAGTGAAAATTTCATGATTTGGAATACCATCTGCCCCCTGTAAGGTGGGAGCTCGGAGCTCTGCCAGAGGATCAGAAGAATCTAAGCTTCAAGGCCTGTGCTGGGTGGGGTGGTGGGGCTTGTCCCCAGCTATTAGGATCTGTTGGTCTCCTGAGGCAGGAGTCCCACCTTGTCCTGAGAGCATCATGAGAAGTTGCTGCCAAAATTAGAGCTCAGTGTGGAACTGGGCTTGGGTTGGGATCAGTGGGGTTGGGGTTTGGGGTAGAACTGGTTTGCCACACAGGGATGGACTGCAAAATACCCTAGCTGGCAGGTGAGGGTGGGCAAGGCTGGCTCTGCTCACTGCTCCTGTGGGAGGCACACAGCAGGTGCTTAATAAATGTGCGTAGGAAGAAAAACTTGAGATGTGACTTCTGGGAGGCCATTCCTGCTTCTCCCTGTGCTCACCCTCCAGAGGTGCAGAGTGGCTGGACCACCACCCAGGGTCCTGAGTGGCCCCCAGTGATCCACATCCTCCGGCATTTCTACCCACCACAGTATGTGACTTATGAGACTAGGCATTGCAGCTTCCTCTCCTAGTTCACTTAGTCTGGGGAAGTCCAACTGTGAGAATGCTGGGGCAGCCTTGTGGAGAGGCAAGACCTGAGGCCTCCTGCCAGCAGCTATGTTAGGGAGCCATCTTGGAAGTAAGTACTGGAGCTCTGGTCCAGCCTGGAGAGATAGCAGCCCTGTCCGTGGCCTGACTGCAATCTTAGGACAGACCCTGAGCCAAGACAACCAGCTAAGCCACTCGTCACCCTCAGAAACTGTGTGAAAGAATACGTGTACTGTTTCAAGCTGTTAAATTTGGGGGGGGTGGGGAGGTAATTTGTTACCCAGCAATAGATAACGAATATGTTCTGCAAAACCAATGCTTCTAGAGATCCGGGGTCAGGGCTTAACTTGGGCAACTTCCCACATAACTCCGGGACCAAGTCTGGCCATGTGATCTCAAGCTGCAGACTTCCTTAGATTTCTATGCAGTTAGTCTGCACACAGGACCCTGCAGGTGTCTGAGCAGAGTCCCAGACACTGGATGTATGGGGTGCTGTGATATTGTGATTTATAGTAAGAAATAAATATTTGGTCTTCATCCCCATTCCCGGCACAGAGCTCCTGAAACCCTTGGAATTTCCTGCAAATGAGGCAACTTTGAGAAACACCTAAGGATGGGGGCTGGTTGTCAGCGGAACCAACCCTGTGATTGGGGGATTGGAACTTCCAGTCCCCTCCCTCTCACCTCCACCTCTGGGCAGTGGAGAGGGGCTAGAGATTGATCACCAAGGGCCAATGATTTATTCTTCCTGCCTATGTAATGAAGCCTCCCTAAAAACCCAAAAAGATGGAGTTCAGAGAGCTTCGGGTTGGTGAACACGTGGAAATTTCGGGAGAGTGGCACGCTGGGAGAGGGGATGCAAGCGCCACCTTCCTTTCCCCAAACCTTGCTCTATGCATCTCTTCCATCTGGCTGTTCTTGCTTATATCCTTTTATAAAAACTGGTAATCTAGTAATTAAAGTATTTCCCTGAATTCTGTGAGTTGCTCTAGCCAATTAATCAAACCCAAGGAGGGGGTCGTGGGAACCCCTGATTTGTAGCCTGTGGATCAGGAGCACAGGTGGCAACCCGGACTTGCGACTGGCATCTGAAGTGGGGGGTCGTCTTGTAGGACTGAACCCTTAGTCCGGGATCAGACACGGCCTCCAGGTCGATAGGTTCCAGGTGAGGGGAACTGTGGCACACCCAGCTGGTGTTGGAGAACTGCTTGGTGTGGGGAACCCCCCCCCCACCGGGACTGGTGTCAGAATTACGGGCCGTCCTGGGGGTCCTGCTGCGGGCGGTCCTAGTGCTGCCACTGCTGTGTAATTCCTTTGAACTATTCTTGGTGAGTTCTATTAAGATGACATCATGAAACCGAGGCCTTGGGAAGGACTTCCGACCGAAAGTGAATGTGAATGAATCTCCCATCAGAGGGCAGGATAGACCACAGGCCAAGAACGGGTCTTTGAATCCACTAGAATGGATTCAAAGCCCAGTTCTGTCACACTCACTCCCTGTGATCTGGGGACAAGTCACTTCACTTCTCGGCTTCTTCCGCTGTAATAAACTTACTACTCCCTACTTCATAGGGCTGGCTCCCCTGGGGATTAACTGAAGAGGGAACTGGCACACAGCATGCCATCTATCAGTAACAACACCGGTTGTTATCACTGTTCTGTGCGTTTGAATTCCGTTGAAGTCAAACCTACAACCCAGAGCCTGGAAGGCCCTTTTTGATACTGACCGTATCACTCAGAAACTCCTGGGCATCATGCCTGACTCATGAGTTCCTGAGCGCGAGTCAGGTTTAGTGGCTGATGCTCACTCCATGTCTTGCCCACTTCAGGTCCAGCTTCCACGGGGCCTTGGCCTGGGCGACACCAGGGCCCTGCCCTGCCCCGGCCCCCTCACACCACGCACCTGTGTAGACCCACGGTGCTGTGGAGACTGGGCGCTGTTCTTTCTGCCCAGGGTGTCGTGGATCTGCCGCATCACTGAGCCGCCATGCAGGCCGTTCCTGGCAAAAAGCACTGGCTCTGGAAGGTCACCCATGAACCTCAGGATGATGCTCCACACGGCCAGGGCGGCCTGGGGAAACGGAGACAGGGGGCTCAGCTGGAACGCAGCTAGCAGTCTGGGGCCCACAGTGATCCCTTCCCTTCCTCATTCCCTCTGAACCAGGGGGAGGCCTGAGCCACTAGAAGCCAGAGAACCACTGGGTACCGAGCAGTCGGCTTCATCCTCATGGTAGAGCAGCGGGTAGCGCAGGGGCCGCCGGATGTGCGTGTGGCTGGCCGATTTCTGGAAGTAGGTTGCAGCAAACCTGGGGAAGGTGTATTCGGCCAGGCTGTCCGTGTCGTCCTCAAACTCCTCCACCATGGGGACGGTGTCCAGGTCAACCTCGGGCAGCTTCTGGGTCCCTGCTTCCAGGTCCTACGTGCCCGTGAGAGGGAGGGTCAGGGGTCAGCTGTCCCTTCAGATGCTAGCCAGCAGGGTGTGCCTCTCTGGAGGCCAGGGAGCCCCAAGACAGGCCTGTCTGATTATCGGCTGGGTGCCGCATGAACCACGCCCCCTTGTGTCTGAGACCTCTTCCACCACCTCACCGGGTCAGTGGGCCCCTGCTGGGCAGTTCCTCCTGCAGAAGTGGTCTCAGCTGCCCCGACTGCACGGCGTGTGTGTGTGTGTGCGCGTGCGCGTGTGCGTGTGCATATATGTGTGTGTGCGCGCGCATGCGCGGGTGCTCTGAGAGGGGGTCAAACACGCCGTGGGAAATGCCGCCTGGTTGAAAGCCCCACAGCATTTGCACGTTAAAGGTTCTAGGAAGTCTCCTAGGTAAGAAACCTGCTTAACTTGAAAGGGTCTGGCCACAGAAACTCATGCGCCCCTTTTCCTTGCTTGCTCACCCAGGACCGCAGGACACACTTCACCACCTCTTCTGTCAGCTCCCCTAACCCCCCAGCCGAGCCTTGGCTTCTCAGTGAGCCTGGAGGCTGACTGCGGTCAGGAACTGAGCGGCGTCCTCCATCCCCTGCCAGGCCGGACCCCTGAATGACAGGGCCCATCTTACCTCAAAGCGCTGTGGGGCCTGGCCCTCCTGCCCACCGACCACGGAAGGGAGGAAACCGAACACTTGCTCCACCATCTCCGTGTCCGTGACGGTGTCGTAGATGGACTGCCGTTTCCGGGTGGGGAGAGCACTTTGGCTCTTCTGCTCTTCAGCGGGGATGGCTAGAGGCCCCTGTGCATATGCCCCATGGAGCAAGGTTACCACAGGCCCAGCGGAGGCAAGCACCTCACTGAACCTCCTCCTGATGTGATTTGTTCAAATCAGTAAGCTTTCCTCTAAAATCCTAGAATTTAATAACTAGCATGACTAGAGATCAACCACCCTGGGCTTTTCGTTTCCCATGGAGAATCAGAGGTCCAGAGAAGGAGGGCTGCCTGACATGGTCCCTGAGCTACTGCCTCAAACCCCAGGGGCCCCCAGAACCTAGCTGCCCACCTAGTCCCTTCACTCAAAGTGCACCAAGGCTCCACTAGGAAATGTCCCTGGGCCTGTACTAACTAGTGCACAGGTGAGGCTGATCTGTGGTCTGTCTGGGGCTACCTGAGAGCAGAAGCCTGCTGTGGACGTGTCTGAGGGTCTGATGTCTTACTTGTCCTGGCCACTGCACTACTAATGTGCTCAGCAGACCCAACTTTCATCCCTAGAGCAGGCGTAGACTTCATCCTAGCCTTTTCCTTATCAGTTTCCAAATGAGCGAGTACTGAGGAAAGAGGTTGACTCTCGGGTGCTCGCTAGAGGAAAGGGAATCACGAGGGTGAAATTTCAAAATGCAGGGATGTGCACCTTGCGCCACTGCCCTGCTCCCTGCCCGTCAGCCTCTCCTGCCCAGACGCTCACAGACTCCTCTTGGAATTTCTCTACCCCAGAAGTGTCATGCCACGGCCCAGTCAGCCAGGGGCCTTTGCCCTCCTCCACGGAGCTGTGGTCCCCCATAGCTCATCTGGCCCTGGTTTCCTATGTCGTTCAGGGAGGGATCAAGGAGTTCAGTTTCCAGGTTTCAGGCATAAGACCATCCTGCTGACACGATGCCTCTTCTATGTCACATCCCGCATGCTCCTGGGGGTGACCTAGATGTCCCAGACGGCCTGAGGACCTGCTGCAGTCATAAATTTGGACGTGGAGGAGATAGGAGTGTCTGGTGAGAGCTCTATGTCGCTGCTCATCCCTCCTGACTGCCTTCCTGCTATGGGCCCCAGTCAGCCCTCACCGGCCTAAGAGGGCACTGACCACCTACACTGGCTTTCTGCTGCCGGAAGTTCCGCCGGACAGCCATGCCCCTGGCATGCGCCTGTATGACCACCACTGCCTTCCTCTTGGCCTGGACTTGCTGGCGCACAAGGTAGCCCCTGCATAGCGCCTGCAGCTGGACCATCCTCTGCCACATGGTCTGGTACTGCTTTGCCAGCAGCTGGCTCCGGGCAATGGCCTGCAGGCGCTCAAAACCCAGGAGGATCTGTGGAGGCAAGAGGGACAGATGCTCAAAAGGAGGCCTGGGCCCAGCAGGGCAAAGAGCATGGAGAAGGCCTTCCCAAAGGGACAGAGAGAAAGAGAGGCAAGTCATACATCCCAGGAGACCTCACAAATTAGCTTCACAGTTATCTGCTTCTTGGCAAAGCGCTAGTGCTAAAATTTTATGCACCTACAAGAATGAGCATATTAAGTGAGTTATTACTTGCAAAGCACTGAGAACAGTCCTTGGCATGCAAATAAGTGCTAAATAAGTATTGTTAAACGGCATAGACAATAAAGTGCTCTCCTGGTGGCCAGTGATTAGAGAATTGGTTTGGATGTCACATGGGTGATGGGATTCCAGGGGCCTTGCTTATCACACCTAAAGCTAAGTCCAGCCAAATTGTCAGAAGCTAGTGCACCTGTGTGGAGGTCTATGGCTGGCTTCATTAAGCTAATCTCCGGGATCTTTAAAATAAAGAGGAAATAATAAATTGATAAACACCCACTTCTATGCTGCAAACATGCTTTGGTGCACAGCAGTCCCTGATCCCCTGGACGAGTCTTGTTGGCTTCTCAAAGACCAACCCATTGGGTGCTGGGGGTGTGGGGTCATGCTTCAACCTATAAGCTTGGAAGTTATACAGACCTGCATCCAAATCCCCAGCTCTACTGATTACTAGCTGTGTGCTCCTGGGAAAATTATTTAATCTCTCTATGCCTCGAGCTTATTGACACATGGGGTTGGTTTAACAATAAATAAAACAATGCATGCAAAGGAACGGTTCTAAGTAGACTTTCCGTCCATGTCAGCTGCTATTACATCCTTGTGAGCACAGTACATGGACAGGCCTGGGGTCAAATTTCAAAATGCAAGGATGTGCATCTTGTTGCTGTTCCCCTGTTCCCTGCCCTTCAGCCTCTCCTGTCCAGACCCTCAAAGGCTCCTCTTGGTATTTCTCTGGCCCCAAAGCATCATTCCACAGCCCAGTAACCAGGGGTCTTCACTCTCCTCCACAGAACTGTAGCCTCTCATAGCTCATCTGGTTCTAGTTTCTTGAGCCTGGTTTTCTGGCCTTGGTTTGCTGATGTGACCACTGCATGTCCCAACCACAGTCACATCAGTGACAAAGGCAAATGGTCAAGTGAGGCCCAATAGAGCATGGTTAAGGTTGCTCTGGTTCATTTGTTGAGCAGACACTCATTAGCAGTGCCTGTGGTCAAGAAAAAAATCAGAAGAGCTTGAAAGAGAGAATAATCCATCAACCTACTTTGTTGGCTGCAAATTGAGAAAAGACCATCATTATGTGATTTCAGAGCAGGCCATCTCATTCTAGCTCTGGAGATGCCCAAAATTCTGTAAGAGAACACACTGAAGCCCACAAACCGTGTGACCTGAGATGATGTTAAACAGTGTGTGGCGGGCTGAGGGCTGGTCGTTTGAAGTCTGTTGTGATGCATTAGTGATCTGATCCTCCCTGCCTGAGCTCTCATATTCACATGAACCAACTTTCAGCTGGAGCAGCCTCCCTAGTGAGTTCTCTCACCTGCTTGAAGTTCCGCCTGCTGTAGTAGCCTCTCCATCCAGCCTGGAGGGTCACAGCTGCCCGCCTCTGCCTCAGGAACTCCCTCCTAGAAGGGGAAATGCAAGTCCGAATGTGTGTGTAACAACCTCAGACATTTCAAAGGCTTTGGGGGGAAAATGATTTGAAGGGAAGAGGGATAATGAAATGTTGGGGAAAATGAACACATACATTATTTCTTTCCCAGACGCCTTCACAAACCAAAGACACACATGTTAAGAACTTAAATCTATTGCCAACTACTCAAATTTGTGAATTAGGACAGTCCAGTTTTTAGAGCAATCAGTAAATTTTTCCTCACTCCTTCCAAAGATCTATGAAAGGATAAAACTCATTTCCAACTTTTTACTCCTTGCCAAACTTTTCCTGATCCTCTGGCCAGTAGCCCAGGTATCTGCTGGGAACTAGGTCAGAATCCCAGGACCAGGGCTCCTCTCTGGAGGCAGGTCAAGGCAGGAGGGCAGCCCCCCAGGCCCTGGTAGCTTGGCAGCTCCATCAGACTGCTCCCCTCTGTAGGGTGGAAAGTGGGCTGAATATGGAGAGGGTAACCTGAAACATGACTTCTGGGGAAGCGAGCTTGGTGCATATAGATGTATCCTTTATCTCACACTTATCTGAGTTTCCTTATCACTGCTAATAATTTTTCAGGATATTTTCTTAGGCTTAGGACAGTAGGTCTCAACCATGTTAAAAAAATCATCTGGAGAAGTTCAATATTTATTGATGTCCGGGTCCTACCCATTCTGATTAAGTGAGAATCCTTGCTGATGGGTCTGGAGAATCTCTATCTCTCTTGCTCTAATGTTTTTTGATATATATATATACACACACACACACACACAGTATAAATATCTCCCCAGATGATTCTAATATGAAGCTGAAGTAAATAATTATCTAAAATAAAGATAATCTGTCTCCTTTCTAATACTTATACCAGTGGTTCTCAAACGGGGGTGATTTTGCCCCCAGCCCCGGGGCACATTTGGCAGTGTCTAGAGATATTTTGGGTTGCTATTACTGGGGGATGGGGGAGGAGGATGCTACTGGCATCTCATGAGTAGAGGCCAGGAATGCTACTAAACATCCCATAATGCCCAGGACAGCCCTCACAACAAAGATTTATCTAATCCAAAATGACAACAGAGTTGAAGTTGAGAAATCCTAATTTTTTTTATCTTTTCTTTAATATTCTAGTCTAACTGTATTGTCCAGAAGAACAAGAACACTATCAATTATCAATGATGATCACTTCTGGGAAGATGGAGTAGGCATACTTTTTCCTATTTCTCCTGCTGACTACAACTAAAAACCCTGTACATTTATATCAAACGAACATAAGAAGACTCTGAAATGTGGAGAGAAGAAGGCAGGCCAGTTATGGATCTCAGATCCAAGGAGCGACACAGTGCTAACTTCTCTGGGTTTTCTTTTTACCTCATATTCCCCAGAGTAGGAGCTGAAGAAGTCAGCAATCCAGAAAGGACAATGGGGACAGAACAGAAAAGCCCCAAGGAAAGCCTTCTCTTTCTACCAAAAGGCTTAGGGAAGGGGAAGCTTAGCAAGACAAAACTTTTAAATAAAAGCCACTCTACTCCAGTGAAAAACCACAAAACAACTGTGGTCCTAGCCCCACTTATACCAAAAAATGCCAAGTGGGGAGCCTAGATTTCTGCCCTTGCCAGGGTCGTGTCAGAGAAGGCTAAGTGGGAAGCCATCCTTGATGAGTGGTAATGAGCCTATCCCTCACAGTGTCAGTGGAGACCACTGGGGAATCCTGGACTTCCACAACCACTTGGCAGTAATGTGGTGCTCCTCCTCTCCATGCTGGAGTGGTGTCAGAGGAGACCCAGTGCAGAGGCAGGTCTTTCACCATCCCCCAGTGATAAGAATGTCACTCTCCCGCTATGGTATCAGTAAAGGCCATGTTCGGGTAGTAATAAGGCATTTATGGCCCTCCCAGCGAGGGTGATATCAGTGGAGGCCTACTGGGAAGCTAGAACTCCCACTCCCAGCCAGCAGTAAAAAGGAACCTCTACCTGCCTTGAGAGTCAGTAGAAGCCATGTGGAGAACTTGGATTCTCCCCCCATCTGACAGTAAATGGATGGCACCCCCACCTCCCCCTGCTAGAGTGGTGTCAGAGGAAGCCAGCTAAAACAGAACATTTAAACAAGACCCAGAGTTCTTATAATATAATAACCCAATTGTCCACGTTTCAATCTAAAATCTCTTATCATACTAAGTAAGAACCAGGAAAATATTAACTCGAATGAGAAAAGACAAGCAACATATGCCAACACTGACAGAAATGTTAGCCATTATAAAAATGCTTCAACGAGCAGTTATAAACACACTTGAAACAAATGAGAAAATACAAAGTCTCAGTAAAGAAGTAAAAGACATAAAGTAGAACCAAGTGGAACTGAAAAATATAATAACTGAAATAATAATACTAAAAAAAGCCCTCAGTGGATGGGTTTGGCAACAGATGGAGAGAAAAGAGGAAAGAATCAGTGAGCTTGAAGATAGAATGGTAGAAATTACCCAACCTGAAAAACAGAAAGAAAAGAGACCAAAATAAAGTGAATGGAGCCTCAGGCACCAGTAGGACTGTATCTAAATTTTTTTTTTTTTTTTGTCATTGGAGTCTTAGGAAGAAAGGAGAAAGAGGCAGTGCTGAAAAAGCATTATAAGAAATAATGGCTTAAAAGCTCATAAATGTAGCAAAAGATATAAACATACAGATTCAAGAAGCTGAGCAAACTTCAGACAGGATAAATTCAACAAAGTCCACATCAAGATACCTCATGGTCAAACTTCTGAAAACTAAAGGCAAAAAATCTTGAAAGTAACAAGAGAGAAACAATACATTACTTTTGGGGCAAAATGATTCATATTTCTCCTCACAAACCATGGAGCCCAGGAGTAAGTGGCACAATTATTTTCCAAGGACTGAGAGAAAAGAGCTGTTAACCCAGAATTTTATGTTACTGAAAATATCTTTCAGAAATGAAGGGGAAATAAAGACATTCTCAGATGAAGGAAAACTAAAAACACTAAGAGAATTGCCAATAGACCTATCCTAAAATAATAACTAAAGGAAGTTCTTTAAAGATAAAGGAAATGATAAAAGAAACCTTGGAATGTCAGAAAGGAAGAAAAAAAATAGTAAGCAACAATATGGGCAAATACAATAGGCTTTCCTCTCCTCTTGAGTTTTCTAAATCATGTTTGATGATTTAAGCAAAATTTGTAACACTAATGTTGTTCTAAATGTATGTAGAGGAAACATTTAAGGAAAATTATATTACAAATGGGAGAAGGTAAACGGACATAAAGGGAGATAAAATTTCTATGCTTCTCAAAGTGGTAAAATGATGACACTGGTAGACTGTCATAATTTGTGTATATATAATGTAATAGTAGAGCAACAGCTAAGAAAAGCTATAAAAAGAAATACACTCTAAAATACTATAAATAAATGAAAATGGAATTTTAAAAAATGTTTAGGTAATCCACAGTAAGGCAGGAAAAAGAAAACAGAAATTAAAAACAGAACAGAAAACAAAAAATAAAATGGCAGACTCAAGGTCTAACGTATAAATAATTACATTAAGCATAAAAAGCATAACTACACCAACTAAAAACCAGAGATTGGCTTAATAGATTTAAAAGCAAGACTGTCTATGACTTGAAATACAGGTTGAAAATAAAAGGATGAAAGATATATATCTTGCAAATAGTAACCAAGATAAAACAGAAGTGGCTGTATTATTATCAGATAAAGTAGACTTCAGAGCAAAGAAAATAACCAGAGACAAAGGGGGACATTACATGATGATAAAAGGATAAATCCACCAAGAAGATATAGCAATCCTAAATGTGTATGTACCAAACAACACAGCTGAAAAATATATGAAGCAAAAAATGATAGAACTAAAATGAAAAATGGGCAAATCCACAATTATGCTTGGAAACTTCAGCACCCCTTTCTCATTTCAAGCACCCTTAGAACACATAACAAGATAGTCCATATCCTGGGCCATAAGGGAAATGTGAGCACATTAAAAAGATTTAATTCATACAGAGTGTGTCTCCAACCACAATGGAATCAAACTAGAAATCAATAACAGTATGATAACAGGAAAATCTCCAAACACTTAGAAACTAAATGTATGTAGAGGAAACATTTAAGGAAAATTATATTACAAATGGGAGAAGGTAAATGGAAGTTCTGGCCAGTGCAATAAAGCAAGAAAAGTAAATAAAAGACACAAAGATCGGAAAGGAGGAAATAAGACTGTCCCTATTTGCAGATAATATAATTATCTACATAGAAAATTTCAAGAAATCCATAAAAAGTGAGTGACTTCAGCAAGGTTTCAGGAAACAAAGTCAACACACACAAATCGATTAATATTTTTAGACTAGCTATGAACACATCAATGTCAAAATTAAAAATACAGTACCATTTATAATCTCTCAAAAAAAAAAACCGCAATCTAGGTATAAACCTAAAAAAACATATACAGAACATGTATACCAAAAACTAAAAAACATTGGTGAAAGACATCAAAGAAGATCTAAATAAACGGAATTCATGGATTAGAAAACTTAACATAGTAGAGATGTCAATTCTCCTCAAATTGATATATAACATTAATTACTATCAAAATCCCAGCAAGAATTTTTTGTAGATATGGATAAGGTCTTTCTAAGATGTATATGGAAAGACAAAGAACCCAGAACAGCTAAAACAATTTTGAAAAACAAGGTAGGAGGAATCAGTCTACACAACTTCAAGACTTATTATGTAACTACAATCAACAAGACAGTGTGGCCCTGGCAGAGGAAGAGACACATGGATCACTGCAACAGAACAGAGAATGCAGAAACAAACTTGCAATATGCCCAACTGATTTTCGACACAGGTGCAAAATCAATTCATTGAAAGAAGGATGGATTTTTCAATGAACAATGCTGTAGCAATATCCACTGGGGGAAAATTTTTAAAAGAACCATAGCCTAAGTCTCACACGCTATACAAGATTTAACTCAAAATGAGAATGGATCTAAATGCAACTGTAAAACTATAGAGCCTTCTAGAAAATAAGACTGGACAAAACCTTCAGGCAGAGATCTTAGATGTGACACCAAAAGCATGCACCACGAAGGGAAATTTGATAAACTGGACTCCATCAAAACTAAAAATTTTGCTCTGCAAAGACCCTCTTAAGAGGACTTGAGGAGGGGGCGCCTGGGTGGCTCAGTTGGTTAAGCGACTGCCTTCGGCTCAGGTCATGATCCTGGAGTCCTGGGATTGAGTCCCGCATCGGGCTCCCTACTCAGCAGGGAGTCTGCTTCTCCCTCTGACCCTGCCCCCTCTCATGTACTCGTTCTCTCTCATTCTCTCTCTCTCAAATAAATAAATAAAATCTTAAAAAAAAAAAAAGAGGACTTGAGGAAAAACTATAGACTGGGAGGAGATATTTGCAAACCACACATCTAACAAAGGACTAGTATCTAGAATATATAAGTAATTCTCAAAACTCGACAAAGAGGGGCGCCTGGGTGGCTCAGATGGTTAAGCATCTGCCTTCGGCTCAGGTCATGATCTCAGGGTCCTGGGATCGAGTCCTACATCAGGCTCCTTGCTCAGCGAGGAGCCTGCTTCTCCCTCTGCCTGCCACTCCCCCTGCTTGTATTCTCCCTCTCTCTCTCCCTGGCAAATAAATAAATAAAATCTTAAAAAAAAAAAAAAAAAAAACCCCAAAAGCCCCAAGAACTTAACAAAGAATCCGATCAGAAACTGGGCAAATAACAAGCACAGATGTTTCACCAAAGAGGATATATACATGTGGCAGATAAGCCCATGAATAGATGTGGGTGCGTGGGCTGGGAGGGGCTTGGGCAGGGCCAGCACCTCCATTTGTAGCCTCGCAGGACTCTCTGGATGTTGACTGCTGCCTTGTCCAGGGCCTGGCTCCTCTGTACCTCCAGCAGAGTGTCCTGGTTATCCTGGAACAGAGGAGATCCCAGCATGTAGACGCCTCCACTCATCTCCACACCCCACCTGGGGCCAGGGCCCTATCTACAGAAGGGTCTTTCAGACTTTTCCCTTATGTGCTCCCAGGAGGGCAAGCAGGGGAAGTGACCCTCAAATTGATCCTGATGTGGCTCAGAGACAGGAGCTGCAACTATACCCCCAATTCCCAATCTAAGAACTTCCCATTTTAGTTCTTTCTTCTTGTTCATTCAATCCGGCAAATTTTATTTCTGCTCTGGAGAACCCAATAAGGGGGCAAAAAGTTTCTCTGAAGCTATGTTTTATTTTCCAAAATTCATGTGAAATGTCACCCAACTTGTAGTACAGACTCATGCTTGTTTCAATGGAAACATGTTTCCCCCAGCCTTTGAGTAGGATTCGAAGTGAGTTGATGTGCCCTATTCGCCCTTGAGCTGTGATTTTCTTTGGCCTGCCTTTGTGCTTCACCTGGATCGCTGTTCCCTTGGGCTTGCCATCCTAGTCCCTGCAAGGCAAGGACCATCTTTGTTGAACAGAAAGCAGCTTGGTGCTTTGGTGAGTGGTGAGGAGAGGCAGGGGTTTGGTGGCCTCTCCCACCTCCATCAGTCTTGCATCAAGCAAGCGCCGAGCCTCTTCATGTGCCCAGGTGGGCACTGGGGACACAGAGATACACCAGACCTCTGATGGTGGCCTCAAGGAACAGCCAGGGAGGGGAGAAGTGGAGGGATGGGCACTCTCCTCCTCCTCTCCTCGACCACATGCTCGTACTGACCTCACCCTTTATACCCCTGTGGCCCTCAACGTCTATCCCAGCTTCCTGGACAGCACCCTGGGACCTCCCCAATGTCTTCCATCTGACAGCCTCACCTCCCCAGTGGAATCCGAAACCCTTCTGCCTTTTCCCTCTTGACTAAGTCCAGAGCCCCAGCACAGGCTTGGCTAATGCATGGACAGATGAACAGACGGACTGACTAGAGGGTCAGGGCAGGGAAGTCCCTCTGGGAACAGACGAGGATGGGTGAGCAGACTGTGTGGAAGCAGAGGGAGTGAAGGACTTAGGAAGGGGCTATGGGGATGGGGTGGGGCTTGGGTGGGCTGGCAGAGCATGCTTCCAGCACTGATCTTCTCTTCTCCCTCCTCTTTCTCTCTTTGCTCACCCACCCACAGCTTACAAGGCTAGGGGACATGGAGGTTCTGTCCTCCGTGGCTCTTGACCCAACTTGTAGTCCTGGAGGGCCCAAAGGCCAGGCTCAGGGGCTAGAGGCTGTCAGCCACAAGCTGTCTCTGTGTGACCTTGGGCCTTCCTGTAAGTTGTGGGGGATGGAGGTGGGTGGTGGGCGGTGGTGCTGCTTGCACATGCCTGCCCAAGGACAAGCTCTTCTAAGGTGAGGGGTAATCAGCACACTGATTCCTTCCACTGAAGCACTAGCTCCCCAGGGCTTTGAAGAGGTGAAGCTTCCCCAGATCTGACTTCAGACTGTGGCTCCTGGCATGGAGGAGGAGGCCTATTCTTAGGGACAGTGAGAGCCTACCCTGAGCTCCTTCTTGCTTCTGCCTGGTGACTTGGGGCAGCTCCTCCTTATCCTTAGGTCTTGCCTTAGACGCTCCACTCTGAGAAGCCTCCCGGGCTTCTGCAGGCTGGTCTGAGCCCTCCCCACATTCCCCCTCAGCATGGCTTTCTACAACCAGCGTGCCTCAGGGTGGGGCCATACCTGGAGCAGGCTCCCATGGCATTGGCTCAGGGTGGGTGAGGGGATGCCACCTGGTGGGCATGGGACCAGCCCCAAGGAGGAGACTGAGGACCAGCACGTTCAGGGGCTCACCTTCAGGAAAATTTTGGTCTTTCCCACTTTCCATTCTTTCTCTGTCCCCAGCCACATTTCGGCAATGCTCAGAGTCATCTGGCGAGCCTTGTCTCGAAGCTGCCAAGGAGAAAACAGAAGTGGCTTGGTGGAGTTGGAGCAGCCCCGGGGTGGGGGGAGAGGGAGGGTCCCTTCTCAAAGGCTTTCTGGGATTCAAGTCTTCCTCCTCCCCTGGGTTTCACCATCAGTGCTGCTCAGTCAGGACACAGGCTCAAGCACTTCCAAACAAGGATGGGGCCCAGGGGAGCACCCAGGACCTGGAACCTCAAGGCCTGGAGCCTCAGTGAGGCTGTTGGGTACTTGGACAGCTCAAAGTTTAGGATGGCTGAGTGTTTGAGGAAGGATGGGAAGGACCTCCTGCCCCCAGTAGCAATCCAGCCACACATCATCTCCCCAGCATGCTACCATGGAAGTATTTGCTTTAAAGTGCAGACACCTCCTAGAACCAACATATTCAGCCACCAGCCTCATCCAGTGAGTGTGATCTAGTGTGAGCCACCCCCTCCCTCACTTCCAGGGCCCCCAGGGAGTGAGACACGGGGCTGGAGGAGATGAGAGGAAGGGAGGAACAAGGGTCATTTCAAAGCTTGGAGCCTGGGAAGAGGCCCTCAGCCGCAGGAGGGCAGCTGGAGGACCCCCTTGGAACTGGGGGCTGGGGCACCGGGAGGTAGCAGGGGTGCTGAGGCTGACCACTGCTGCCTCTTAGGGACCGCGTGCTGAGGCGGAGGCTAACAAGCACCTGCAGGCGCACAGCGTTGGGCAGCACCACGCCGAACCTCCGGGAGAACTCCTCGAACGTGTACCGGATGGGGAAGCCCGACTTGCGGATGTGCACCGTCTCCATCATGCCGGAATAGCGCAGTTGCCGGATGCACAGCTCGCGGTCGAAGAGCTGCGGGCGCAGAGGTGGGAGGCCCGCTTCCTGAGCCGCTGCACGCGGGCAGCCCGCCCGACCCCCAGCCGTGCCGCCATCCCCAGATACAAGACAACTCAACAACGCTTGGTTTGACCAAAAGTCTCTTTGGAAGACAGGTATTTGTTCTGAAGTCACTGAAAAGTCCCGAAAGTGTTTCCGAGGAGATAAAAGTCGATAATATACAAACTGTGACATCCACAAGAACACTAAATACTCCCCTCATTCTCAGGATATGCAAAGTACTATAAATATAAAAGTTATTTGCATATGTCACGTTAAAATGTTTCCTCCTGGCCTTGCCTGTGTTGGGGTGGGCGCCCCTGCAGCTCTTCCGGCACCATTCTGCCTCCCACAGTCTAGTGGAATGAAGAAATACATTTCCCACCGAGAGTCAGAAAATATTCTAGCCAGCTTAGTCTCTCCGCCTCCCCCTCCCACCCAGAGATGGGCGTGGCCAACAGAGAGGACTATGGGCCTGATGCTTTGCGCAAGGTTATGGGGTCTCAGCCATGGCCCCGGACTCTACACAGCTTAGCCTCTAGAGAACCTCCCCTCAGCCTCCGAGCCAGGAATGTCTGGGGACTAGGGGCACAGCCTCAAATCTGGCAAGCCCACCAGCAGGCAGTTACCCACCTGGAAACACTGAGGGCCACAGAAACAACTGTTTATGGCCATTAGTCTTGGGCAACTAATTGGTTCCCATTTGTTGAGCATTTCCTGTGAGCTCAGTGTTTCTCATTTAATTTTTACAACAGCCCTACATGGTGGAGGACTTTAGCTCCAGTTTTAAGACGGATGGCTGAGGCTCAGGGCCACACTCCCAAGTGGCTGAGCCAGGTTTAAACCCTGAGCCTGCCTGGCCCCCACCCCCCACCCCACATAGCAGTCGGGGTCTCTGAGAGATGTGCCAGGCGTGCTGGAGAAACAGGAACATCAGCCTCGGGCCCCGCCCACCTGTCTCACAGCTCTACAAGTGGGGGGTGTGCGTGTGGGCAGAGAGCCTCTGGGAATACAGTTATTATCTAAATATAGGCATTGTGCCTCTAAGGAAGATACATTCTGGATTTCCTAGGCCAGTCCCAATTTCCTATAATTTTATTCTATTCAAAAAATACAATACAATTAATTAACATCCTAGTACTGGTTGCTGCCCCTTATTGAGCGGGGTTTACACATGCAGACTTGCCAAAAACATGTACAGTCCTTGCTGCCCCCTGCCCCGCCACAAGGCAGGCACGATTCTGACTTTACAGAGGAGAAAACAGGCTCAAAGAAGTAAAGCACCTGGCCAAGTGCACACAGCTGGTGAATAGCAGGCCTGAGACAACAGAGCCCTGGATTATCCAAAGTCCTGCCAGTCACCGATCTTTGAATGGCCTAGACTGGTCACCTTACTTCAGTGTCCCCATCTCTAAAATGGGGGCAGATAGCTCTAATGCTGACCACTCCCTGATGAAGGGAGTGACGTTACCCTAGATGCCATCAGACTCATCTAATAGATGCCCCCCCGTGCGTGACCCCAGCCTCCCCTCATTACCAGTGGCTTTTTGTACTCATTGGGTTTGATGCAGCGGATGAAGTAGGGCTGGCAGCTGGTCAGGATTTTCATCAGCTGGTCCAGGGACTTCTTGAACTGGCCTGCTAACGTGGAGGGCTGCTTGCTGGAGTCTGCAGACTGCAGGCAGAAGCACAGGCACAAGTGGGGGGCTGGGGAGCTCGGCCTGGGGCACAACTGACCCAGATGAGGGCTTCTGCCAAGATCCCACAGATGTGTGGGGCTGCAGCCCCTCACGCGCTGGCCCATCATAGGTTCTGGTGAGTAAGATGGGGCAAGGTATCCTGTCTAGGGGTGGGGTCCCCCAAGTGGGGTGTACGAGATGATACACCAGAGTCGGAAAGAATGTGAGAACTGGCAACATTCACTTTTTACCCCTACCCTTCTACATTTTCAGTTTTCCTATTGGTTTTGTATGTTTTTAAAAAATGTTTTATAGTGCACATTGTAAACGTTGTAGTACATGTATATAGTTTTAAAATAGATATAACAAAATCATGGATGCAAGAGGAAACAAGTGCAAGCCCCCAGCAGGCTCAGTGTGTGTTTTGTGCAATGCTCATCTTGGGTGATGCTCCCTGACCAAACCCTTCCCAAGTCAAATGCACCCGAGCAAAGGCATGTACTGCCAAATTGCATCAACTGGTGACGCGAGTCTTAACACTTCTGAGAAGAGGATGCAATCACTGGCACCTTATAGTAACAATGGGCAGCATTTTCTTGTTGTCCTGGTTTGTAAAATAATGTGCATTTCCCTTGCTGTTCCCTGAAATCCCCGGGACATGCTCTGGGGCCCCCACAGAGCCAGGACAAGCTGGTACTCTGGCCTCAGCTGTGGAGAGTTTAGCCTGGCTCAGTGATACAGGGGGTCCAGCCTGGCTGCACCTGGTTCCAGACCTGGGCAATTCCTGCCCAGCCTCACGGCTCCTTGGTGCCTCCCCAGGCCGGCTCTGCACATGGTCCTGCACATGGTGGGTCCTGGGCACCGAGGTCTCAGGAGAGGCCTCCTGCAAAGCTCAGGTGGGGTGTGATGAAAGGTCAAGGGCACCTCAGTGTGGCCAGTGCTGAATGCCTGGCACAGAGGGCAGTTTCCTCTGCCTACACCCCAAGTTCCCGAGCCACTCAGCAGGCCCCATCTCCCTGCCCAGGGTAGGGGAGCTCCTCATTAGACGATTCATGGGGCTTTTCTGGAACAGTCATTCTTAAGGGGTGGAGGCTTGGCAGGGAGGGGGTGGGCAGACCCTCACCTTGCCAGGAAATCCTAGGCTGCCCTGAGGAGCACTGGGGACTCTCTGCTGCCCACCTTCCTGGCCAGCAGCCTTTAGCACTGCTGCTGCCACACCACACAACACACGCCCCATACCACACACACACACATACACACACCACATACCATACACATACCACATACCACACACATCACACATACGTACCATACACATCATAGCACACCCAC
>NC_058405.1:84411607-84439145 GCF_002201575.2 Neomonachus schauinslandi
TACCATACACTTACCACACACATCACACATACATAGCACACATACCATAGCACACACACCCTCCCATATATACCACACACCCCATACCACACACACACACACCACATACCATACACTTACCACACATATCACACATACATACCATACATACCATAGCACACAGACATCTGCATACATACCACACACCCCGTACCACACACATACAGACACACACATCATACATACTGTACCACACACACCACATACCATACACATACCTCACACATCACACACACATAACATACATACCATAGCACACACACACCCCCATACATACCACACACCCCGTACCACACACACACACACACACACCACATACCATACACTTACCACACATCACACATACATACCATACACACCATAGCACACACCCCCCCCATACATACCATACATACCATAGCACACACACACCCCCATACATACCACACACCCCGTACCACACACACACATCACACATACCGTACCACACACACACACATCATGCATCACATGTCACATACACACGTCGCACACCCCCTAGCACACACATACACCACAAACACCATACCACACACGCATCTCACACATCCTGCATACGCCCCCTACACCCTATACCACACACACATATACCATATGTACCTTAGCAGACACCCCACACACACATACCACACTATCCCATACCACATACACACACCACACACACTACATACATCACACAGAATGCACCCCACACATCCCACCCCCCATGCACACCAAATACCACACATACCACACACACCCCACGTACCCCCCACAGACACCACACAAAACACACGCACTGTACACACATACCACACAATACACACACCACACACACACATGACATATGCACAGAGACCAATATAGAAAAATAATATTAACAAAAGCAGATGTGGCCCCCCCAGACCACCACGCACTCAGAAGCAGGCACATCCCTGTGCACCTGTCCTCTTACTGCCATCCACGCAGCAACAGCAACACCCCACTCCTGGTTTGCACTCACTTATGGGTCCTGACTAAACAACCGAGACCCCAGGTGATAGGTCTTCCCTGTGTGTGCATGTCTGACCCCTGAGGCCCTAAGGGCTGAGAGACCAAGGAGGCACTGGTAGGGCCACCCATCGGAGCCCACCTTGAAGAGCTGGCTCCCTGCCTTTGCCCGGATGATGGTACCATGGCCCAGCTTGGTCCCTGCTGACTCCAGCTTGAATATCTCCCTCAGGAACTTGTTTTTGGAGGAGTAGACCAGGGTGAGGATATCTGTGCTCAGCACGTCTCGATTCTTCTCCAGGAAGCCTGTGGGAGAAGCAGAGCCCACCTGCAAGCCCAGTTCAGCCATCCTCTCTGACCCACAGGGGAAGGGGGGGCAACAGGGTGGGGACTCTGGTCACCCCACGATGCCCGGAGGAGCCCCCACTGAAGCTGCCCTCTCCACGCCCCCTTGACCTCCCTGTCCAGCCGGAGAGCTCCTGCACCCAGGCCTGCACTCGGCTCTGCCCGGCACCAGTGTGTCACACCCACATCTAAACCTTCCAACCCCCGCACCCACCAACCCCACCACCACCCCCTGTCTAAGCCGCTGCCATCCCTTCTGCCTGAATCGTTCCTTTGATCCCAGCCCACCCCTCTGCTCTCTGTCCCACCCTTCCCGGTTCATGGCCCCGGGGCCGGGACTGTCCTAAAGCCGCACACTGCCGTGTCACCCTGCCTGAACCCTTTCTCTGCTATCCTGCCACCAGAGCACACCTTCCTCATCTCCCCCTTCCTCAACTCCCGGGGCCCCTGCGGTCCTGCACTCCACTGGTGCCCAAAGCACCCCAGAGGCCCCAGCTCTCCCACCACCTCCAGCCCCCACCAGCCGCTGCCGGACACTCTTCCCTGCTTATCCAGCCCGGCCAGCTCTGGCTCATTCTTCAAAACCAGCTCAAGCATTGTGTATTCCCGGAGGCTCCCCAGGGCCCTCCTCAGGGCTCCCCTGGTCTCTGTGGGACCTTTCTTATGGGCCCTACTGCTCAGGTCAGGGGGTCGTCTGAAGACTTTCCCTCCGCTTTGTCAGCCACGGCCCCCCCTTGGTGCACCATGGACAGGAGTGGCTCAGGTCCCTCGACACCTCCAGCCCCAGCCATCACTGGAACTGCCAAGTACCCTCTGAAGCTGACCAGCGGCCACAGCAGATGGCAGACAGTGCATCCCTTCAGGATACAGTTTAGATTTCCCTGCGGCGAGATGCCTGGGGGCTCTCATCAGGGCTCTGGCCCACTAAATTTCTGGGTGACCTTGAGCAAGTCTGATGCGGGCAACTGCTTATTCATATATAAAGGAGCTAAAAAGAAAAGAAGTTAAAGGACAGAGTGAGGAAGCCTCCTGCCCCCACCAAGAAGTCCTGAAAATCTGGCAGCCTGGTAATGTTCAGGCAGCTTGCAGTCCAGAGAGGGAGGCATGGCCACTCCTGCCCTCGTCCCTGAGTCCATATGCAACTCTGGGAGCATCTGCATACACCCCCAGCCGGGGTCTGGGGTGGGGGGTGGTTACTTCCAACCTCCTGTGAAACTAGTGAGGGGTGGCAGCTACTCTGCTTTTCCTGGGAGCCCAAAATGGAAGGAGGCTAGGCATTCACACCACTTGTCTTACTGGCTCAAGGACAGGGTGGTGGCTTGCTGATTAGGAGGTCCTTAGGGCACATTTCCCTCCTCATTATGAGTTTACACTGCACAGGTCTTGGGCGTGAATGTGTGCCCTTAGGCTGTGTGTGCATGTGTGTGAGCGCGTGTGTGCTCTCTAACAGTAGGTTTAGGAACCAAGCGGGTCTGTGATTGCTAAGGAGGACCTGAGGGCTTGGGAGCCCGTAGCCCCTCCACCAGCCCTGTTCTGGGGTCCTGGAAGGTCCTGCTAGGGCCAGGGGCCCCTCCAGCCTGAAGACTGAGAATCCAGAAATTGAGGAGGGGCAGTGTTATGGGCTGAGTTGCATCCCCCCCAAATCCATACGTTGAAATTCTAACCCTCAGTACCTCAGAATGTGACTATATGTGGAGATGGGGCCTTTACAGAGGTGATTAAGTTAAAATGAGGCTATTTGGGTGGCAGTAATCCAGTGTGACTGGTGTCCTATAAGAAGAGATTAGGACACAGATGCACAGAGACACTAAAGATGTCGACATCAGACATCAGAAGGAACCAACCACACTGACACCTTAATCTGGGGCTTTGGGCCTCCAGAACCGTGAGGAAATGCATCTCTGTTCCTACCTGGGGAGCTTTGGTTTGGCAGCCTTAGCCAGCTGCTAACACAGGCATGGCTCTGGGCATGGGTAAGAATGGACTTGCCCTAAAGTGGGACACAGGATCACCGAGAAGGTGATGAAGAAGAGCTGTTTCTCAAAGCGAGGCTGGTGAGGGCTAGGGGCCTGCTGTAGGGCTACACTCCTGGGACTTCTAGGGATGACCCCGCAAGGGCACAAGCCTGAATTTCCTCTCCCACTCTACCCCTTTAAGTCACCCCACCTTTTAGGGGGATGCTCTGTGCAAACCTACACAGCCTGGTGTGGGGTTAGGGAGACTGAGACGGGGGGAAGGAAGCTGATTTTCCCCACCTCTCCCCCCAGTGCCTATGAGGGGGAAGGCACTGTACCAGGAGCTCCAGGGGCACCATGAGCCTCACAGAACTGGGGGTGACTGGAGCGAGCATGTGCTGTGCACACAAACCCTTCTCCCAGCTACATGCTGGGGAGGCTGCCCTCTGCAGATGGAGGGTGAGCAGACACTTGGTGGCACTCTGTGCTTCTCCAGGCTTAGGCAGAGCCTCCCCAACCCAGGGTGTTCTCAAAGGGAGGGTTGCACTGAGGCACCCCAGGCTCAACCCCCCAGTAGGCAGAGTAAGTGGGGCTTAGCTCATCAGCACAGCATGGCACCCAAAGAAAAACTAGTAAGCTCAGCTTTAATGAACATTAATAGAATTTTAGAAATTCAGAAAGTCTACAAAGAAGCTGTCTTAATCTTAGCATACACAACAATATTTTCATGTCACTTCACATAATTAAACTTAGCCTTGAATTGTCCATGGAGGTTGGGATGGACTCAGTGTCTTGTGTTCTGGGACCCTGCAGGTCCCACTGGCTCTGGTCTCTCCCTTTCTGAAGAGCCCCAAAGACAGGGTCAGGTGGGGACTATGAAAGAGCAACCACCTTCTCATTGTACAACAGAAAAGATCCCCTGACCTCCTAACACCTCACCTCCTCTATGCCAAAATGTCAGCCCTCCTACTGCCTTGTCTCTCCAACTGAAAAGTATGCATGGATCATCCCTGACTTTGAGTTTCCAGTTAAACAGACCAGAGCTCCTCCTCATTTCTCCATATGAGCCACAGAGAGAGCTGTTACGGCCGCCTGACTCATTGTCCTGACCACAGCTGCACACTGACTACCTTTCTTATTTTTCTAAGCACACCAAAAAGTTTAACCACCCCAGACCTTTATTTCTCCAGTCAAAACCATGCCTGAGCCTATCATAGCATAAATAAAAATTAACTCAAAATGAATCAAAGACCTAAATGAAAAGTTAAAACTAAAAAAACTCTTGGAAGAATACACAGAGGTAAATCTTGGGTCAGACAATGATTTCTTAGTCATGACACCGAAAGCATGAGCAACAAAAGAAGAAAAAGATACTTGGACTTTATCAAAATGAAACACTTTTGTGCTTCAAAAGACACTATCAAGAAGTGAAAAGATGACCCAGAGAGCAGGAGAAAATATTTGCAAATTACATATCTGATAAGGTACTTATATCCAGAATATATAAAGAACTCTTACAACTCAACGAGAAAAAGACAACTAATTAAAACATGGGCAAAGAGTTTGAACAGACATTTCTCCAAAGATGATATACAAATGAGCAATAAGCACATGAAAAGATGCTTAACATCATTACGCATCAGGGAAACACAAACCAACATTATACTGAGAGACCACTTCAAAGCCACTGGGATGGCTAAAATAAAAAAAAACAGATAATAGCAAGTGTTGGTGAGGATGTGGAAAAATTAGAGCCTTCATTTGTTGCTGGTGGGAATGTGAGTTAGTGCAGCCACTTTGGAAAACAGTTGGGTGGTTACTCAAAAAGCTAAATGTAGAATTACCATATGACCCAGTACATACCACAAAGAAGTGAAAACATTTGTCTACATAAAAACTTGCACATGAGTGTTCATGGCAGCATTATTCATAATAGCCAAAAGGTGGAAACAACCCAAATGTTCATCAAGTGACAAAGGGATAAATGAAATGTGCTATATTCACACAGTGGAACATGATCATACTGTAATATAAAGAAACAATTTCCTGACATATGCTATGACATGGACGAACCTTAAAAACATTATGCTAAATGAAAGAAGCCAGCCACAAAGACCACACATTGCATGGTTCCATTTGTATGAAATGTCCAGAATAGGTAAATCCATAGGGACAGAAATTAGTGGTTGCCCAGGATTGGGGGAAAATGCAGATTGATGGCTAATGGGAGGTTTCATTTGGGAGTGATGAAAATGTTGTAAACTTACGGCAATGATTATACAACTCTGTGAATATACTAAAGACCATTGAGTTATACAGTTAAAATGGGAGATAATATGGTATGTGAATGATATCTCAATAGAGCTAACACTAAAAAACGAAACAAACCATGCATGGTCCATTCCATTCCCTCTTTCCCATTGCTTGCTCTGCAAAATGACCTTGTTCTCTCGACTTTCTTCCCATGGCCTTCCTGGAATGATCCAGATTTGGAAGGAAGGGGAAATAGAGAGGAGCTGCACCTACCTTCTGTCTGGTAGTACACCTCGCCCGCAAAGTGGGCGATGCCAAATCTGGCATCGTGGATGTTTCTGGGCTGCAAGAAGGCCTTGTTGTTGGCATGGACATTGTTCAGTTTTTGCAGCATGGTGGTATCTGTCCCCTGGAAGAGCACAGACACCCTATGGGCCGACGTCCCAGAATCCAGCCATGGGGAGGTCAGCTGACACATCCACAGGGCTCACGGGCTCCCTCACAGGGGCAAAGCAACTGGGCTCAGAATGGCTGAGGACCCTTCTACAGATGGGAAACTGCTGCCCAGGGATTGGTGGCTGGTCGCAGTGAGTGAGGACCGAGCTGGGAGCAGAGATGGGGTCTGCCACCCTCCACCTGCCAGCTCTCCTGCTCCACCCTTCCTTACAATTATCCAGGGACCCTAACCCTGGCTTCACCCTTCTCTGGACTCCGAGCTCTTACAGACTGCTTTGAAAATCTACCTCCCTAAGGACAGGCAGAGTTCCTTGAGGGCGAGCAGGCAAACATTTCCATCTCTTGCACCTTGCAGCCCTTGGCCCGCGGGTGCTTAGCAAGCCCCTCCTGGGGTGAGTTCTTGGAGTAGATAATCAGTGACTGCAGGTCCTGCTTCTGCGGAGGGGGAGGGGGGTGGGGGGGTGGCCGGTGAGCCTCCCTGTAGGAAGTGAACCTAGCAGGCGAGGAGGTTGCTTAGGCTGGGGCTGGTCTGCTAACGCCTGGCAGAGGTTTTGGCAACCCAGGGACCCATGGGTTACCCCAGGGGAGTTTCCCAACCTCAAGGGCAAGAGCCATGAGCGGGGGTCTTCACCTGAGGGTCGGCAGGCTCAGGGGTTTACCTGTGGGAAGTGGCTCTCTTCGTCTAGGAGGGAGATGATGCTCATGGGCTTGAGGGCCAGCAGGTCCAGGGTGGGCCGATTGTCGTTGTAGTGGATGTAGTCCCAGGCAATGTTCTCCGAGAGGTACTCCTCCTGCTCCATGGTGAACACGTGCTGCACGAAGAACTGCTGCAGGTGCTCGTTGGCAAAGTTGATGCAGAGCTGCTCAAAGCTGTGGAGGGAATGCACACCCAGACGTGGAGCACGGTTAGCCCGGTCCCTGTCGCCGCTGGCAGGAACCGCGGGCCACCAGCCATTTGCATCCAGCCGCACATGCATGCCCGAGGACGCACATCCCCACACACGTGTACTCCCTCTTCCCTCTGTCTCTGCCACCATCACCTCCTCCAGCCCGTGGCAAACAGACTAAGAGAATGTCATCAAGAGACCTTCCTTAGGGGACCAGGTGTCCTGTAGCAGCCCCAGCCCCAGGGGCAAGAGGCCTGGGTGCTGAGATGAGCTTCTGGAGACCCGGTAACGGTGACACCTGCTGGGCTCCTTTGCTTCAGTCAGACACACTGCTTACTCCCGCCCCATCCTCCAGCTGCTCTTCCTCCTGGGCACCCCACCTCGGAAATGATCCCTCCACTCATCACCCCTGGCCCAAGTCACCAACCAAGGGGTCACGCTTGACACCTCTCCCTGCCTCCTCCCCAGTTCCAATCAGCTGCCAAAGTCTGGTGCCTGCTTTCTCCATCACAGCACCCTGACCTGTGTACTCCCTTCCACTCCCATGGCAGAGGCCTGTGTCCAGACCCCTTTATTCCCCCCGGGGAAAACCCAGGGGTGGCCTCCAGGGGCTCTCCCTGCATCCCCCCCATCTCCATGTGCCACTAGGGGGAGATCTTTGGCCAGCAGCCCCATTGTCCCCCTGCTTCCAATCCTCCCAGGTTTCTCCGCTGTTTTCAGATCCCCTCAGACAGAGACACAGTACAAAGCCTTCCTGCATCTCCCAGGGAGTGGCCTGGGTCACCGTAGCCTCCTTCCCTCGATGCTGTGAAGGCACCCGCTTCTTCCCTGCCTCTGAGTGGTCACATATTTGCTGCCACCCTCCTCTCTTTCCTCATTACCCGCCTAGTTTTGTTCAACCCTTGGCTCTCACTTAGGCCTTTCTTCCTCAGGATGGGTTGCCCATTTATGCAAATCCTCATCATATGTGAGACAGGTCGTTCAACCCCTGTTAACCCAAGAGGTGAGGGGACAGGTCCACCCTGTGCCCCACTCCCAGCACGCTGCCTGGAGAGTGCTCAGTGGCCACCTGCAGGAGGGGACTGCAGCTCTGTAGTAAACCCAGCTTGTGGCTCCTCCAAGGAGGGGCCCCTGTATAAATGACCGGATCCCCCTCAACCAATTATTCGTCCACCTCCAAGGTGTCCAAAGTGCGTGGTCTGCTCAGCCTGTCCCTCTTGGGGACAGAAACCAATGATGTGAATCACACTTGAGTTTCCTGTGCCTGAGAGCTGCCCTATACTGGGCTTAGTTCTGCCAGCCCTGCCCATCCCCCGGCGCACAGGGAGCAGGCCTTCGCCCTGCCCTCTCAGCTGACTGGGGAGGCAGCAATCCCAGAGTGTCCCTGCTTGCTTGGCCTGAGGTCCTCGTTTTCCTCATCTGTTGTTCTCCTGCCACCTGATAATGCCTCAGGGCATCACTTGTCCTCATTTGGCTCCACTGCCTGACTCTCTTCAGCACCCTGTCCACCCCCCTCCCCAGCCTTCATCAGTCCCAGCTAGGCATCAGTTTTCTGACCTGCCTCCTGCTCTGGCTCCTGGGCCTCCAGTCTGGGGTGCTGGGACGCTGGCACACAGGGTCAGGGGTGTCCTGCCTTGCCTTACCCTTGCCAAACTCCAAAGTCAGGGATGGTCACACGTCCCCTACTTTCCCCCATTGCCTAGCACGATAGCTCATCTAGAGATGCAGTTGAATCAATGCTGCTGATTTCCATTTTCACCCCAGCCTCATGTGATCCACCATGGGACCCACCCAGCTTGTGCATCCTTCCTGAACACTCTTGACATCCTGGTGCTTAGACTGGAGCTGGGCCAGGCCATTCACTTTAATTCCTTAGGAGAGCAGACGGCTCAAGAGAGGTGACAAATGCTGGGACTTCAGCCTGGCGCTTGGGGATGCTTGTAGCTAGCTGTGTGGGGTGTCAGGGGAGGTGCACAGGCCGTCTCGCTGCAGACAGATTCAGGCCTGCAGAGCAGACTCGCATCTGGGAAAAGGTAGGAGGGGTCCCTGCTCCCGGTCTCGTCGGGGAAGGAATGGTTACCCTCCAGCTTGCTCAGTTAGAGAGGAGCTAAGCTGATCTTCCATTTTCTGAAAGCAGGTGAACTGAGATCTTCATACCTATTGTTCTGGAAATTTTCAAAGCCAAATATGTCCAGGAGGCTGATGGCTCTTCGCACATTTTTGGGGTCCTGGGCAGGTGGAGTGAAAATTGCAGTGTTGATCTTCTTGACAATCCACAGGAAGAGGTGCCCATAGATGCCCTGAGGAGACATGGGGTAAAGCCCATGGGCTTTGAAGCATAAGAGGAAGGCGGCCGCTGATCTCTAAGCTCACCTGCAAAGGTTGCACACACACTGGATCTCATGGACCTACTGAGGGGCACTCTCCCTACTTTAAAGGCAAGAAGCTGAAGCCCAGAGAGGCTGGGAAGCCCACTGTCACCAGACAGGTGACTGGCAGAGTCAGGACTTGCCCAGCCATCTCTGCTCTTACCTGCTCTCCCCCAGCAGGGCAAGGAGCTGTGTTCAACAGAGAGACACATGGGCCCCTTCTCCCACAGCTCTGTACCTTGGCAAAGGCGTCCCTCCGGTCTGCGGCCTGGGTGATGTTCAAGGGCCTGGTGACAGACTCCCCTCGGATGATGATGGAATGCTTGACCAGACAGTCCTGGAGTGCCTGGTACTCCACCTGGAAAGGCGGGTGGCAACTGGCATCACAGCTAATGGGGAGCAGGGCCTGGCTCCGGGGCTCGGACCTACTTAGGTCACGTCTTCTTCTCTCTTGTGACCAAACACCCTATGCCCAAGGCCTGAGGGTGGGAGATGCCTGTGGGGCCATCCAGCAGGGCCAGGCCAGATGGAAGCTGGAGTCAGGGTCCTGGGCAGGCCCTGGCCCAGCTCCAGTCTAAGCACCAGGATGTCAAGAGTGTTCAGGAAGGATGCACAAGCTGGGTGGGTCCTGGGCATGCTGGCTGCTTGGTTTACCAGCTCTGTGCTAGTCTTCCAGGGACTGGGGAAGGGGCTGGTGCCATAAGCAGACCTGGGAAAACAATGGGCGGGGAGGGCTCTGAGGCCAGGCCATTGGCCTCTGGATATGCCCCAACCGAAGCCACTCCTGCTTTGGCCTAAGGGAGCAAGAGGATTCTGGATGGGCCAGTCCCTCTCACCATGCAGGGAACACTGAGCCAGCAAGAACCCAAAGAACCCTGAATCAAATAAAGAACATTAGCAGCAAAATGTGATTGCTTTGCTTGTTTGCTTCTGATGCTATCAACTTCCCACCAGAACTGTCAATGGGGTGTGATGTGGAAGACATTATAATGTCCCCAGGGCAAAGATATTTCTCCACCCGGTGCCTGCTGTTCTTCCTCCAAGTCCAGGCTCCATTTGGTCTCTGTACTAACCTGGAGGGCTAATGGTATGAGCACATTCCACTTCCCCAGAATAGCACAACTCACGGAGAAGGCGGGGACTTGTTGAAGGGAAGTAGGGAAGGGTCCAGCGTAAGGGCCCTGGGTTATGTGGCCATGTGGGGAGAGCTTGGGGACTGGGTGGGGTGGGGAATGAGAATACTGAGTGAAGGCCACTGAAGAACGGGGAGGGGGGGTGACACAAGAAAAGAGAAGAAACGTGTTAAAGCCAGACTGATCATTTCGTTGCTTTGTTAAAGATTAGCTCACATGGCTTCCCACCCCCAATGCCTGCAGTGCCCAGATGGGTGCAGGGGTTGAGTTGAGAGCCTGGGGAGAGGGGTGGGGGGCAGGAGTGGGAGCCTGGGAAGGGTTAATGACAACCAGGGGTTGGGGGGCTATGAGCCCAGGCCCCTGGGGCCCCTCACAGACATGGAAGCTCGACGTCACAATGGCAGAGCTACCTCCAGTAACTTTAGCGCAGTGGGAAAGGCCGGCGTGTCCATCACATCAGAGGATTCCAAGTTCTCGAAGACTGCAGCTGGGGAGAGAAGAAGTAACCCTGAGTGGTGAAGCGGCCTGAAGGGATGGGACAGGGGCCCCAGGAGGGCCTGAGCCTGGGGCAGCCCCAGATCCAGCTATTACAGGCACCTGTCCCTGGGTGGGAGGCACTGCTTCTCCCAGACCTTCTCTTCGGGAGACAAGGTCCCTGGGGATTACTAGCCCCTTCGCTGTGAAGGAATGTAACAGATTGCTTCTCCCTCTGCTCAGCGAGATCGTGGCTCTGCCTCAAAGGGAAGTTTGAGGAAATGAAGGCTGGTGCTGGTGCGGGTGGGGGTGGGGTCTACTAAGGAAAAGGATGAGCATCGGCCACTTCACTCTATTCTGCTGTCCACGGAAACCTAGGCCTTCCTTCCTTCAGTCAGTCACACAAGCGGACATTAACAGGGCACAGCTATAGGCCAGGCCCAGCCCTACTGCAAGAGTCTCCTGACTGGTCTCTCCAGTTCAGTCCCCATCTTCCAGCCACCTCCACTCAGGGGGGCTGCCAGGCCTGGGGACAGGGGCAATGTTGTTCCTGTGCATATATTTTTTCTTTTTTAAACTTGAATAAATTATAAAATAAAGCATATAGATAAAAAAAGTATATAGAACCCAAAGGCCCTGCGCTACTTGCTGGGAATTCCATAAATGGAGAGACCTGGCCCTGCCTGGGGTGCTGTGCATCCAAGAAGGGAGGCAGGAAGCAAATGATGGTGTCATATGCTGTTCCAGGTGCTGAGACCAAAGGGGGCCAGGAGCAGCCCTACTGTCATTATAATAAATAATGACTCAGTTAACACCGTGAAACCACTACTACAGCCAAGATACAGAGCCTGGCCCACACCTGAAGCCCTCACAGTCCTTTCCTGCTAAGACCTGCGTTCCTCCCCACTCACTCATGGAAACCACTTCCTTGCTTTCCATTATCCTTCTGCTACCTAAATATTGATCTGAAACAGCATTTAATTTCAGCTGTTTTTAAATTTTGTGTTAAGGGTGATCTAATTGAATGTCTGATCTTGTAGATCAGCCTGGTTTCACCCTCAACATCACATTTGTAATACTCTTCCATGTTCCAATGCCCCTGTGTGCAAGTCAGCGCCCACCTGTCACCTGCAGAAGTGCCCAGTTCAGTTGATAGATCCTATGGGCACAGTGACAACTCACCTGGAGATTTCCTTATATGGTGCGAGAGGGGGTTCAAGTTCATGGAACAGTTTACTGAAAAGTCTGTCCTTTCCTCACTGCTCTGTGAATTGGTGTCCTTCGTGAATTCTAGAGTCAGCCATTGTTCCTTCCAATATTGCCTTTGCCCCATTCTTTCTCTCTTTTCTTTTAGTATGTCAATTAAAAGTATGTTACTGTTTCTCACTTGTCCTCCACATTTCCTACTCTCTCTTATGTTTTCCACCCTTCTGTGTCTCCATGCTGTGTCCTGACTTTTCCTCCACTCACACATCCCCTCTCCATGTGTATAAAACTGGCTTCTTGGGGCACCTGGGTGGCTCAGTTGGTTAAGCGTCTGCCTTCGGCTCAGGTCATGATCTCAGGGTCCTGGGATCCAGCCCCACATTAGGCTCCCTGCTCAGCGGGGAGTCTCCTTCTCTCTCTCCCCCAGCTCATGCTCACTCTCTCTCTCTCTCTAATAAATAAATAAAAATTAAAAACAACAACAACAACCTAGCTGTTAAAACATCCATTGAGTTCTTCATTTTGGTTTTTATTTATTTATTTTTTTTATATTTTAGAATTTCTATGTGGCTCCTTTTAAAATCTATAACGCCACATTTTCCATTTTCAGTTCCCTGTCTAAATTTTCAAGCTTGGCTTTTTCTTTTCTTGAACACAGCCACACGTAGATGCTTTGTGGTTTGTGTCCAATAATCCCAACATCTGAAATCTTTGTGGCTCTATTTCTATTGTCTATTATTTCTGCTGGTGTTTGCTCATGATGTCTTATTTCCTCGTTCCTACTTATCTTTGGCTGCATGTTGGGTGTTAAATTTGAAAAACTGTCTGAAGGAATAATGTGTAATCTAGGTTGATGCTATTTTCCTCCACAGAGGAACTTCCATCAGATGCTTTGAGGTACTAACAGGCCAGGACACCCTGATACCCAGACCACCTGGATGCTTACAAATGGGTTTGAAAGTTCATGCATGGCTTTGTTTACTCTGGTTCACCCTTAACCTAAGGGGGTAGCCCTTTAGGGTCCCTGCTACAACTGGGGGATGATCAGAGTTTTCATCTTTGGACAGCCTTAAGCTTTGACATCTTCCCTTGAACCCCGTGAGACCTCCAAAATCATAGCTATAATTTTCAATGAATTTTTCCAGGACAGGGTTAGACCATGTGATCTTGGCAGGCTCTTGAGGTGAGAACTCCCAGAGATTTCTTCCTCCTCCTGTCCCGTCCCCCCACCTCTTCCTCCCCAGGGGGTGCAGTTTGGGTGGAAACAGCATTACCCATAAACTCCACGTTGCCCAGGTGGAGGATGGCCGCCAGCAGCTTGCTGAGGTCCCAATTCTCTGAATCGGAGAACATGAGGATCTTCATGGCGGAGCGGACGTGGGCATAGTCCTTGGCGTCATTGAGGCCCTCACAGGAGGTGCAGTTTCCCTGGAGGATCAGCCATGTCAGCATTCTGGGGGCCACCCCCCACCCCACCTCCTCCATCATAGGGCTAGCAAGGCAGAGATATGTCAGGGACTCAGCCAAGGGCCCCTCATAAGTGACACTTCATAGGCCCCGGGCGGACTCTGAGAGGCCACCTGGAGGGCGCAACTCCGAAAATGCACAAAAGTACTGCGGGAGGTGGAATCACGATGACATAGACACAGCGTGCCTGGGCTTTGCAGCCGGCGCTGGTATCATTCAGCGTCTCCGAGCCTCTATTTGTCACCCATCCCCCGTAATGCCTGCCTTACCCTCTCTGGGGAATCCTGGGAGTTCATTCCTTTAACAAACACCTTCCAGGGCTCCCTGTGTGCCAGGCCCTGTGCTACTCGCTGGGAATTCCGTAAACGGAGAGACCTGGCCCTGCCTGGGGTGCTGTGCATCCAAGAAGGGAGGCAGGAAGCAAATGATGGTGTCATATGCTGTTCCAGGTGCTGAGACCAAAGGGGGCCGGGAGCAGCCCTACCGGGAAGCAGGGAAAAGCCTCCTGGAGGTGGCACCTGAGCAGCACAGGGAGCCAGCGGTCTAGGCAGTGAACAGCGGAGTTAGGCTGGGAGGTGGAGACAGGGACAGGGCTTGCAAGGAAGGTGGGGTCCGGAGGCACTTGGAAACCATGCCAAGGAGCCGCAGGGAGCCCCTGCAGAATTGTAGTCCAAGACGTGATCTGTCAGCCTTGCACCGTGGAAGGTCGGCAGAAGGGATGGTAGGTTAGGGGTCAAGTCTGGCGACAGGGAGGATGCGGGAGAAAACTACCACCAGGATCCAGGAAGAAATGAGGAAGGCCTCTAGGCAGTGAACACAGGAAGGGTTAGGCAGGAGAGATTCAAAAGGTGGAACTCCACCATCCCCTTTTCAACAACCTTGAGCTGGCGCGGGGATGCAGCCCAGAGCAAGAGCAAGGTCCCCGCTTTGCTAGAGTTCAAGTTCTACAGGCACCTACAAGGATGGGCGTTTGGAATGAAACCGAGGAAGGAGAAGCGTGGCTACGACTCTCCGTCACCTACTGGAACCTCGGTCTGCAGGATCCAGAGAAAGCTGAGGTGTGTGGGGAAGGACTATGCGTTCAGCAGAGAATAAGGAAGCACACGGACAAGGGTAAGTCTCTGAGAGTCGTTAAGAACAGAAGAAGGGTGGAGTGGAAGATGGAAAAGGGCAACCCTCAATCTCTGCCTCAGGGCTTTTCTGGGGCTGTAAACCACAGGCGGAGCAGGAACCAGCTCTCCTCTTTCTCCTTTCGCTATTGAGAGACGCGGCCGGGGGAGCGGGGAGAGGCGGGGCAGGGCGGTGCTGCGCAGAGAGCGGGAGGGGAGAGGCGGGACGGGGGGGGGAGGGACAGGGGAAGGCGGGGCGGGGGGGGGAGAGGCGGGACGGGGGGGGGGGGGGCGGGGCGGAGAGAGGTGGACCGGAGAGAGGTGGACCCGATAAAGGCGGGGTGGAGAGGGCAAGGGAAGGACGGGGAGAGATGGAGCAGCGAGAGGTGGGGCGAGGAGAGCAGGGGCGGGGCGGGGCGGGGGGGGGGGGGGGGGGGAGGGGGGGGGGGGGGAGGGGTGAACCGGGGAGGGGGGGGGGGGGGGGGACGGGGGCGGGCGGCGCGGGCCTCACTATTGTCAGGTAGTGGTACTCGGAGGGCGTCCCCAGGCTCAGCAGCTGCTTCTCCTCAGAGCTCATCCCCATGAGCATGGAGTAGAAGATGTGGTAGTTCCGCTCCTCCGGGGCCTGGTGGGGAAGGTGTTGCAGAGAGCCTGGTAAACATTCCCCTGAGGCTGCCGGGCTTCAGGACTGCACCCCCCCCCACCCCCCCCCGCCCCCCCGCCCCCAGCACTGTCCCAGCTTCTGCTCCAAGGTCTGTCAACCAGATGTGGCTCTGGCATTGACCCAAGGGTCGTTTGGCTCTGTGGATGTCCTCATTCTGGGCCTCCAAGGCCAGCTCATGCCCACAGTCCTGTGCTAGAGGCCACCCACCAAGCCCAGCAAACACATGGCTCCCAGGCGCTTCCCTGCATCTCCACTGCTCTTCCCAGCCCTGAAGACATCTTGCCTAAGTTGCAAGCTGCGAGTGATGCCAGGATCCAGTTCCTTAGCTGGTGACTGTCCTGGCCTTAAAATTAATTCTGGTAGAGGTGGGTAGTAAGCACCAAAGAATGTAGAACATGATATGGATGGAAAATTCAAAACAGAAAATGTCATCATTTCTTTTTCTTGAATACTGGGAAAGGACCACCATTATCCCATTCTAGGGATCCTTGGCCATCTCAGGGTAAGGCCAGGGTTCAGTGGCAGCAAACTAAGACCAATGGAGGTTTGGGGAGGTCCCTGGGGAGGTGTGAGAGTGATGGGAGGGAGCCTCTCTTGGAAGCCTCTTCATTCCCTGGCTCCCGGTCCCGGGATGGGTGGAGGTTTCCCCAGGACCAGTGCAGCAGAGGGAGGCCTCACCTGCCGGCAGACCCGGGACTTCTCCAGCAGAAATTGCTCGATGCGTGCACCCTCGATCACCCCACTGGGGTTGAAGTGGATGTCAATATACTTCCCAAAGCGGCTTGAGTTATCATTTCGGATTGTCTTGGCATTTCCGAAGGCTGAGGGCCAGAAGGTGATGCCCATGATGGGAGCAGAGAAGAGAAGATTTACTTTGAGTGGGATCATCTGGGAAGGCTTCTGAGAGGAGGTGGCTGAGCCCAGAGTTAAAGGATGGGTAGCGTTGCACTAGAAAGTGATGACAGCCAAGAGTATGCCGAGAGGAAGACAAAGTGCAAGTAAAGGCGCAGACGTCAGTAAGCATGGGGTGTATTTGCAGGGGGGACGTTTGGCTGGAGCATAAAATACAGGAGGAAAGCAATGGAAGATAGATGGAACTAGTTAGTAGCATAGAGCCTTGAATGCCAGGCTAAGAAGTTTAGAATTAGTCTGTGGGTGATGGGGGAGGCAGGAAAGCTTCTGAGGGAGTGTGGGAACAGATTTGTATTTTAGAAAGATTGCTCAGGCTGAAGCTGGGGCTGGCTTTGAGAGGGCAAGCTTGCAGGGAGAATAGCAACAGCTGGCAGGGACTAGGCTCAGAGGAGGAGGTCAGAGCAGAAGGCATCTGGATTGCAGCATGATCCAAAGTGCATTTCATAGAGCTGTTTCTGCAAGCTGATTCGAGCCACAATAAGAAAGACCTTTTGCATTGCGTCTTACTGCATACATACCCCCACCTGCACACATTAGTAAAAGAAAATATTCAGTACTGGTTCTGACCAAGAACGATGCACTGGGGTATTTTCTATTCTATGCAATTTAATTTGTCCTAAAAGACTGATTTCATGACCCAGTGGTGGGTTGGGATGCAGGTTGACAATACCACCATACAGCATTAGTCCCATGAGAAAAGGAAAAGTGTTCCTTGGTGTCCGCCTTGAGGTATCCTGACAGACAGCAGAGGCTCCTATAGGGGCTAGCTATGCTTGGGAAACCTACTTCATATTGTTGAACCCAGTGGCAGATCTCTCTTCAAGAAAGAGCCTGACGTAGGCCCCTTTGGGTAGAAATCGGCAAGCTGATTCTGAAATGTATATGGAAAGGTAAAGCACCTACAATGGCCAATTTTGAAAAGGAAGAACAAAACTGGGGGTCGTGATTGAAAAACTGACTAAGCTATAGAACTAAGCTACAGAAATCCAGACAGTGTGGCATTGGCAGAAGGGTATTCAGAGAGCAACAGAACAGAATAGAGAATCCAGAAACAGACCCACACATGGATGGCCAACTGATTTTAGACAAAGGTGCAAAGGCCACTCAATGGAGAAAGAATAGTCTTTTTGACAAATGGGGCTGAAATTATTGGATAGCCTTCTGAAAGAAAAGAAGAAAAGAAAGGGAAGGGAAAAAATGAGAAAAAAGCAGAAACTCGACTTATACCTTGCACCGTAGAAAAAATCAACACAAAATAGATCACGGACCTAAATGTGAAAGCTAAAACTGCACCACATCTAGAAGAAAACATAAAAGAAAATCTCTGGATTAGGCAAAGATTTCTTTCTTTTTCTTTTTTTTTTTTTTTAGAGAGGGAAGGGGGAGGGGCAGAGGGAGAGAGAGAATTTAGCGGAGCGGGACACGGAGTTTGATCTCACGACCCTGAGATCATGACCCGAGCCAAAATCAAGAGCTGAATGCTTAACCGACTGAGCCACCCAGGTGCCCCAAAGATTTCTTAAATACGACACCAAAGGCATGATCAATAACAGAAATAAAAATAAATTGAACTTTATGGAAATCAAAAACTTCTGGCCTATAAAAGACCCTGTTGAAAGAATGAAGGGACAAACTGCAAAATATTTGCAAAATACATATCTTATAAGGGGCTTGTATCCAGAAGATATAAAGAACTCATAAATCATTAATAAGGAATCAACTCAATTTAAAAATGGGCAAAAGGTTTGAATAGACACAGAGAAGATACACAGATAGGAAATAAGCCCATGAAAAGATGCCATTAGCTGTTAGGGAAATTTGAATTAAGGCTATGGTGAGACACCACTCTGCGCCCCCTGCGGTAGCAAACCAACACCCTGGCAGTACCAAGTGCTGGCGAAGACGTGGAGCGACCAGGACTCTCATATTTTGCTGCAAGATGGTACAGCCACTTTGGGAAACATTTTGACAGTTTGTGACAAAGGTAAATGGCTCACCATCTGACCCAAAATTTCATGCCTAACATGTTTATTCAGGAGAAAAACACATGTTCACACCAAAACCTGTACGCAACTGTCTGTAAAGCTTTATTCATAATCACTAAAAACTATAAACAACCCGGGTGTCCTTCAGCTGGTGAATAGACAAACTGTGACACTTCTACGTCTATAAAAGAAATGAATTATTGATGCAGACAACGGCATGAAAAATCCCAGATGCATTATGCTAACAAAAGTAGGCAGACCCAAAAGACGGCACACCATATGATTTCATTTATATAACCTTCTGGAAAAGATAAAACTACAGTTGACCCTTGAACAATGTGGGGGTTAAGGGTGCTAACTCCCCGTGCAGTTGAAAACCTGTGTATAACTTTTGACTCTTCAGAACTTAACTACTGATAGCCCACTATTGACTGGAAGCCTTACTGATAACATAGTCAACACATTTTGTATGTTGTATGTATCATGTACTGTCTTCTCACAATAAAGTAATCTAGAGAAAAGAATTTATCAAAAAAAGTCTACATGTAAGTGGACCCGCACAATTCAAACCCTCATTGCTCAAGGGTTAGCTGTATCGAGGGGAAAATAGACAAATCAGTGGTTGCCAAAGGTTGGGGTTGGGAAGAGAGTTGACTACAAGGGAAGGGAAGTTTGGGGCTGATAGGAACATTCCATACATGACTAAGATGGGCATTCTATGACTGTATGAGTTTGTCAAAACTCATACTGTATATTGAAAAAGGTGAACTTGTACTGTATGTAAAGCATACCTGTGTTATAAAGAAACAGAGAAAATGCGCTGACCGTGGCTGGTCACTGGGGGTCCAAGTCACACATTTCTGGGCTGCCCCCACCAGAGACTGAGCGAGGGGGCACGGGCCTGGCATTGCACCCAATGCAGGCCTCCTTTAATGGGCACTCTGCTCTGAGCTCCCCCTTGGGCTAGCCAAGACCCCGACAGATCTGCACACAGCTTGAACCTCATCCTGCCAATTCCACTCTTCCCTTTCCTGAGTGTCCTACAGGTACCCCAGTCAGGATGCTTTTCCTGCTTGTTCCTGCCACTTCCCCCTTCGTCTTGCTCAGGGGTACCCTTCAGCCAACCTCTTGCAGTCTTAACACCAGCTTATCAACTGCCTCACAGGTGAGTGGACACACCCAGCATTTCCCAAACCAATTTCATCTCAGGGTCCTTATTTAAAAGGAATAGTTGTCTTGATCCTGTGGAAAACACACTTAGTGAAAGCTTGTAGGGTCATCAGTTTTGTCCCTTCGTGCTTCCTGGGAACCCCCACACTACCATCCACCCCGTGCTGGTTTTTCCTGTCCTGAGGGATCCGAGAAGTCGCAGAAAGGGTACGATCCTCTCCCTCCCCACGGGCACCTCCTGGTAGGAAGGTTCCAGCCCTGGAGGGCCAGGGGAAGGGCTGCTCCTGAGGGTGACCACTCACCTTCCAGGATGGGATTGGCCTCCAGGACCTGCTGCTCAATCCACGAATGCTGGCCGCTGACGGTGGCCAGGAACTGCAGGATGAGCTTGGTGGTCTCCGTCTTCCCTGCCCCAGACTCCCCACTGCAAAGAGGACCCTCAGGGCGTCAGTCTGTCAAACAGCCATGTCTTCAATACCCTAGGCTATTCTGCAAACCCCCCACAGGCCCGCTTTCAGGTCTGAATGGGAACTCCCCCTCCCTGTGCGCAAGTCCCACCGCATTACTAATACACCGTATTAGTTATTGCTGTGTTCCTCTTTTCTGCCCTGCCTTGGATGTGAGCCCCTTGAGCGTGGTTGTATCTGGTTTATTCCAGTGTCACGGGCCCAGGGCTCAGTAACTACAGATGAATGAACAGGACCAGACGATGCAATATTTTGATGTAACATCCTCTTTATGAGCCGTGAGTTTATGTGGGCCAGAGGGGAGACTGCGACTCCGGGTTGTAGGTTTGAGCCCCATGTTGGGTGTAGAAATTATGTAAAAAAAAATAAAATCTTAAAAACAACCAACAATTGAGGAAAATCAGAAGTAACATAAAGGGGGACGATTAGTTATGGTCCCTCTGGTCAGAGAACATCATGCAGCCATTAGAACATCATGCAGCCATTAGAACCATTAGAGCCATGTACAGAGCTCTCAATTACATGGACAATGCTTATTAAGCACAGTAAAGTGACAAATGTCCTTACTATTCAGTAGAATTTTAACTAAGTGGATAGGGGAAGCTTTTTCTTCCAAAAGTATCTAGGAATTTTTTCTGAGAATATTTTTCTGAAATTTTATAAAATTTTCATATTGAAGATATATTAATTTCATAATGGTGAGGTATGAAAACTAGTTTTTAGAAGTTCCTTAGGGAGTTTAATGAAGTTAAAAATATACTCGTGTCTGGCATATCGCACACACTCGGGTTTGTAGTGATTACTGTATTATTATTGAGGCTTGCATGTCACTTTTGGGTAAATTATTTTTCATTATGGGAGATGTCAAACATTACAAATGGAGGCTGAATAGTGTCTTGCTAATAAAAGCAATGCCTGTCACCTGGTTAGAAATGCAGACTCCTAGGCCTACCCAGCTCTGCTCAGTCAGAATCTGCATTTTCACAAGATCCCCAGGAGATTCCTGCACCTTACGGTTTGCATTATGAGCTCCCACAGTCCCATTTCCAGCTTCAACTCCTGGCCCATTTTGTTTCCCATCCTGTACTATTTTGAAGCAAATCCCAGACAAATACTGTTTCATCTGACAGTATTCATTTTAAGAAAAGTTTTGATCAAAAATGTTCACAATTACTATGCCAGCCAAGTAAGTCCAATCAACAAACCTCCACTGCCTGCCTCGAACATAAGTTCCCCAAACAACCCTCCGAGGTAGAGACAGGATCCTGTGGGCAGAACGGAGGTGACTTGCTTATGGCTTTTCTTATGGCCTTGGGGGAGGCGAGGGCAGGAAGAGAAGGCAGTTTGACTCAGAGTGATGTTCTGTTCATGCAAAAAGCCACAGATCAGGGTGCTCTGCCCTCTTCTTGAGCCACTGCTGTCCTGGAGGTGAAGGCTGGCCTGGTGAGCTTCCAGGCCAGCCTGGGGCCCAGCTCTGCTCGGGAGGCCTCTTGCAGTGAGGCTGGTCCTCCCATTCCTGGGGTGGGGGGGTGGCGGGGCACATTGGGAGCACACGGAGTGGAGAGGCAGAGCCCGGGAGGGAGACAGAGCACCAGCCCTCCTTGGCGTATAACTCCATTCACTTCCCAAGAAGTGGAAGTCACCCCAGGACACCTCTCAGTCTTCTTTCCAGTGCCCTGGGTTTGAATTCCCTACTTAACAGCTGTGTGTCTGGGAAAGGATCTCAGCCTCCGTGGTGCTAAGTACCACGCCACCCGCAACAGTAAAACAGGAATAAGAGTATATACTTCAGAGGGTTGCTGAGAACAGTAAATGTGATCATCTATGCTATAGGACTTCATTCTGGTCTCCGTGCCATCATCCCGTGCAGAGAGGCCATGCTTCGTCTGCCCTCCACCTACAGCAGCAGCCCCATCATGGTCTTTCCTCTTGCCCTGCAGTGCTGTTCTTCAAAGCTTTCATTACCTGCCTGAAAAATTGGCTTATTTATCGCCTGTGTGTCTCCCCTTCTAGAATGTAAGCTCCATGAGGCAGGGATTTTAGTCCCTTTCATTTGCTGCTGTCTCCCCACGGTAGTACAATGCAGGGCGTACAACTGGAGCACTGTGGGACCTCAAATGAGTGAATGAATGAATGAAGGAATGAATGAACGACTCTACTATAGCTCCAAGCAATGTGCCCTGGAGGCAAATTCCACCTCCTCCTTCCTTTCCCTCTCCCTCCCTTCCTTCCTTACCAGGAGGGCCTGTGCAGGAAGCAGGGAGGCCAGGCCAGGCCTGGCAGGGGGTCTTTGAAGCAGGGTCAGGATCTGGACTGGAGGAGGACATGTCCCTCCTGGGCCCCAGCAACCTGAGAGCTGGCCCCTGGACCTGCTGCTACCCCTGTCCTCACCTGAGGCCTGCCCAGAGATTTTTTTTTTTTTTTTTTTTTTTTTAGTGAGACCTCTCCTGTTTGACCCCTGAGCCCCTTAGCATCTATTCTGGGTGCCATTCAATGTGCCTATCCCATTTTTCCTTCCTTGTCTCAGGAAATATTCACTGAGGGCAGGGCAGCCCAGGCTCTGCTAATACAGTGGAAGAGCAGGTTCTGCAAGAAGGAAGCCCTGGAGGGACTTGTCAGGCTGGAGGGGCAGTAGGGGCCAGGGGCAGGCCAGCTGGGGTATTTGCCGCTGAAGGGGAGCCCCTAAATAAAACAGGCCAACCAGGGGCTTGTTGGGAGAGGTTTAGGGAGAGGAGGTGCTCCCTGCTTTGCTAGACGTTCAGGGCCGTGCCCGGCCCATCTGACCCCCCCAGGAATGTGGGGAGCCTGACCCCCACCTGATAATGCAGCACTGGTCCCTTCTGTTCCTCTTCATGTTGAAGTAGCAGTTGTTGGCGATGGCAAAGACGTGTGGGGGGAGTTCGCCCATGTGGCGATTGTAATACAGCTGCGCCTGCTCTGGGGTGTAGAGGGGCAGCACCTGGAATGGGTTCACGGCCACCAGGATGGAGCCTGTGTAGGTCTGGGGACGGGAGCAGATGGTTAGTGCCCTCTGCTCTGAAGGCGCACACTGCCCGGGCCTGACCTTGGCCTGGGGTGCAACCCACTGAGGGCTACCAGGCCTGGCTGAGCCTGGCGGGGAAGTGAGGTCTGATTCTGGGCCAGGGAGACAAGACGCTCAGCTGCTCAGATCCTCCCTTTGGAAAGATGGGGGTGTTCACTATGAATGAGAGCTGGGGGCAAAGATTAAATGAGGTGCTCTATGTTAAATGTTTAACATTCTGTCTGGTATTTAGAAGGCTCAATAAAAATAGGCTGACTTTATGAGTCTTCACCTGCCTCCCACAGGGGCCTCCGTGAGGCTGGCCAACAACGGTAGCCTCCACTGATCCCTCCTAGGATCCCCGGTCAGGACCACCTGCTCATCTGGAACCCCCGAGGTGCCCGACTGCCCCTCTGGAGGTGAGACAGGGATAGCCACCTCATCAAGTCACATGATTATCCACATCCTAGTTTTCATTTTAAGAATGGAGAGTTCAATCTCTCTGACTCCAAGGACTGTGACAACCAGATAAAAGAATGCAAGCATAAGCTCTTCGGAAAGGATAAAGGATAAGCTCATTTTAGCTTATTGGCGTTATCAGTCCCAGGAGCTCTGACTCACATTCAGGCAGAGTGGACTCAGCGTGCCCTGTCCCTTGTCTCCTGCAGGGCCTCCTCACTCTCCTGACCAGCCCTCCCCTCTCTTTGGGGTCCGCTGCTCATTCTCCCACTGCTCTGATCATTCTAGAAAGGCTGCCCAGAGCCACCCCAGCCACCTCTCTCCAGGAGAGGCCCCAGGCAGGCAGTGACTTCCTAGGCCACACCCAGTTAGGGCAGGGCTGGCGTCAGTTTTGAATGCTGCCTCTCCTGGGAATATCTGCATCGGAACAGGGATGCGAGCCTTAGGGCTGGGGTGAACCTCCCATCCACTGCCAGGCTTTGGGAGAAGGACCCACATCTACCCACACAGCCCTTCTGGCCATCACAAGACTCATTTCACAGGGGGACAGGGGTCTTCTGCCTGGTGACTCTGTCTCTGCCACATGCCTAGGAAGGGGCCAGGCAGACAATGCCTACCCCCACAGCCTCCGGTCCATTTGGCCATCCGAGCAGGCCTTCCACTGAGCCACAGTACTAATTGAGCACCTACTGTGTGCCAGGCACTGTGCTGGCATGCTACACATCAGCTTTCTGAGACCTCAAAAGTATTATCACCCTACTCATTTTGGATCAGGGAGCAGAGATGGAGAAGCGTTAAGTTCCTTGTTCCTTGCCCACCTCATGTAGTGAGGGCATGGGCAGTGGGGACTGAACCAGCTGTGCCTGGCTCCAAACCCACAGTGCCTGTTTTTTTTCCACCCCCCCCAGCCAGGAGGTCAGTGCCTGTGGACCGAACCCCCTGGCTGGGGGGTGGGAATGGGGGACTCACATAGATCTTGTGCTTCTGATAGCGGATCAGGAGGTTGTGCACCATGCCTGCCTCGTTCAGCTCCCCCAGGCGGATCATGTCATCCACGCCTTGCACCGAGTTGGGGTGCATGGGGCTGAGGGTGTCAAGGTCCTCTGCTCGGATCCAGTGTTCCTGGAACAAAGGACACAGACTCCCCTGAAGGGCAGCCAACCCGCTGCTCCTCTTCTCCAAGTTCCCAGCAGATCAGCTGACCTGGTGGCTTGACTAGTCTCTGGCAGAGGTCAAGGGAAACCTGAGGCAGGATCAGGGCAGACTGGGGTCAGAGAAAGAATGTGTCCAGAGCCACGGGTCAGTGTATAGCTGGGGCTAATGGCACGTTTCAGACCAGGGTCAGAGGAACTTGCAGCCAGAAGTCAGATTTGGCTGTGATTAGGATCAGGGACAGTTTGCAGCTGGGGGCCTCACAGATTGTTAGAATAAGAGCATGCAAGTAAAAGTGCTTTTTAAACTATAAAACATCATTTTGCAAATAGAAGATATTATTGTTCATCTTTTCTGGCTTCCCTAATATGGAGCTCACAGGTCACAGCCTAGAATCTTCTCCCTCGAGGCCAGATTTCCACGTGCCCCCTGCTGTAGCACCTCAGCAAAGCGGTCAGCGCGAGGAAGACTAAAGGGACCAGCTGGACCCCTCACACTGCATGCCCTTCCCCAGGGCACTGTGCTTGGCCGGGCTTGCTCCCCCAACCCCAGGAGGCTGAGCTGCAGCCCTGCAGGCCACCACAGCTTCCCACTTCTCTCTCACCTGGGCTGTTTCGTTCAGCCTGAGCTGAGCCTCATCCCCTTCCTCCTCACATTCTGGGGCCTCTTCGCCATGTATCTTTCTCGAACACCTTTCCATTTCTCCTTTTTGTCCTTCCAGCTCACCCTCTTTACTTTGCAAACCCGCTTTCTGCCGCCCTCTCCTCTCTGCCACAGACCCTTCCTCACTTCACTCCTTCCTGCTCCCCTAATTGGCCAAGTTTTCCAACTACCAACTTGCTCCCTGCTCTTTGATTATAGAAACACTCCCCAAGACAGACCCATGATGTTTACCATGACAAGACCCCACTGTGGTCTGTCCTGCCAGGTAGAATCCCCCCACTTGGGCCCTGGAACCCCTGGTGTTGGGGAGCAGCACCAGAAGAGGAGAGGGGCTCAGGGCCCTGGAGGGATGGGGATAGGAGTGGGCCCTGAGCCCCTAGACAGCCTGGCCACACTGACCTTGCCCTCATCATCTTCAACCAAGATCTTGCCAGGCTTTGTTTCCTTGACAATGCACCCGATGGCCACACCGGTCTTGTTGGCAGAGAGGGGGCTCAGCCACACATGGTCACCCTGGAGAGCAGAGAGAAGACAGTGGTCAGATGCCTGCTCCACATTCCCCTTCCTGCTCAAGACTTACCCTCTCCTGGGGGCTGTCGCTTCCAACCAGGACCTCCCAAGGTGGCTGGGGTGCGCTCTCCCCCACACCCCTTCCTCCTGCTCCTCTTCATCTTTCCTTCTCCTTCTTCTTCCTTCCTTCCTTCCCTGCCCTCTCTTGCTCTTGCCAGGATGGTAGTGGGAGGTGGGAGGTAGCAGGGGAAGATTCCCTGGCCTTGCTTGGTTCTAGGAAACAGACAAGCCATATTTGTAGGAAAACAGTCCCACTGTGAGTTGGAAAAAGTCTTTGCCCTGTGAATAGCTCTATAGCACCCAAACCCTTTGGGTGGGGAGAAGCAAAGACCAAACTCTCACTAGGTTTCTGCTAGCCTGCAACATGGCATTGACCCACATGAACTTCCTTCTGATCCAAGAAAGCTCACGCCATTCAAAGAGGAGTAATCCAAAAGGAATCAGCACAGGTCTACATACAAAGATACTGAAATCCAAAATGAGGAAAGGAGGAGGTGAATTATTCTCACCAGGGAAAAACCAACCAACCAACCAACAAAACTGCCATGCAACAGTGGAAAGTTGTGGCCAAGTATTTCACCATGGCTTCCAAAACCTTATTGAAGAGTAGAGCAGGAGCAAGAGCTCAGAAATCAGATGCTGAGACAACTGAAAAGGATGAGAAGTGAATTGGCAAAGCTCGAGAAAGAAACGGAAGAAAAGAGATAAACATGGACCAGAAACGAAAACAGAATTGGAAACAGCAGAGGAACAAGCACTACTATACTAAAAGCACAGTGAAGATCACTGAAGACAGGAGGAGAGAGTGAGAAGAAGGACACACAAATGTTTAAAGTGAGGATTAGGAAGAAAAAGATAGATAAGGAAGATGGACAAAAATACACATAAGTGCCCAAAGAAGGTAACTAGAAATAAAACCCAGGAAGATTATTTAAAGTTATAATTCAAGACAACTTTCCAGAAATAAAAGAAGCTTTGCATCTGTGGATTGAAAGCACACTGGGTCCCAGGAAATAAAGACAAAGAAAAATCAGCTCTAGGACATAGACTAGTGAAGGTTATTGAACTTAAAAAATAAAGAAATAATTTTGAGGATGTAGGCAGACAAAAAGATAAGTTCACTTATAAGGAGAAAATTCAGGACAAAGTCAAATCCTATGTGAGGGCTGAACCACTCCTACAATCTCTCAAGAAAAGAGCAACCCACTTATTAGGTTGGCCACTATCAAAAGAGCAGAAAACAACAAGTGTTAGAGAGGATGTAGAGACATTGGAACTTTTATACACTGTTGGTGGGATTGTAAACTGGTGCAGTCACTGGGGAAAACAATATGGAAGTTCCTCAAAAAATTAAAAATAAAACTACCCTATGACCTAGCAATCCCACCTCTGAGTATACATCCAAAGAAATTCAAAAAAAGATCTTGAAGACATATTTGTACTCCCATGCATTCCAGCGTTATTCACAATAGCCATATGTGAAAGCAACCCAAGGGTCCACTGACAGATAAGCAAATAAACAATATGTGATATATACATACAATGGAATATCATGCAGCCTTAAAAAAAAAAAAGGAGGGGCGCCTGGGTGGCTCAGTTGGTTAAGCGACTGCCTTCGGCTCAGGTCATGATCCTGGAGTCCCTGGATCGAGTCCCGCATCGGGCTCCCTGCTCCGCAGGGAGTCTGCTTCTCCCTCTCCCACTCCCCCTGCTTGTGTTCCCTCTCTCGCTGTGTCTTTCTCTGTCAAATAAAGAAATAAAATCTTTAAAAAAAAAAAAAAAAAAAAAAAAGAA
>NC_058405.1:84439245-84480130 GCF_002201575.2 Neomonachus schauinslandi
TCAAATAAAGAAATAAAATCTTTAAAAAAAAAAAAAAAAAAAAAAAGGAATCCTATCATATGGTACAATGTGGATGGACCCCCAGGACATTATGCTAAGTGAGATAAGCCAGTCACAAAAGGACAAATTCTGCATTATTTCACTCATAAGAAGTATCTAAAGTAGGGATATGCATTGATACCCTCAGGGCTTAGTGCATCAGAGAGGGCTTCTGCAGAGTGTCCTACGCTCAAACTTCTCTGCCTTCTATTTAGAGGGGGCGTTCCCATCTTTAGGGTGCAAGAAGCTGCTAGAGGATGGTGCAGTTTAGGTGCCGCTAAAGATCAAGAGAAATTCATAGGAAAATGGAAAAGCAAAAGTTCTGATGTTTTGCTTTGGATTTCGCCAAGTTAATCAACTTTCTGAGTCCTCTTTTCAAAAAGGTACCCTACGGCTGTTAATGGAAGAGATGTGCTTAGACTGGAACCCTGATGCAGTATTAATCAGTATCCAAAAAAATTCCTCCCTATCTACCACGATGGTTAGCTTGGTTGACTCTGGTACAAATCCCAGCTCTTCTCAGTTACTTAAAATCTTAAGGGTCAATAGGACCAAAAAGAAAAAAGGGCTCAGTTTCCTATCCACTTGTTTTTGTCTTCAAGTTTTCCTCTTCCAATACTACAAAAATTGTTATGGAAAAGGAAAGGGAAGGTTCAGAAGTTTTACCTTTTAGTTTATCAAGTTAAATCAACCTGGGTGGTCCATTTGTCAAAAGGTGAGTAAGAAAGTTGATAATAAAAATATACAAAAATTAACATACTAAAGGTTTGAAAAGTCTTTTAAATGTCATACATATAAGAGAAAAGTGCACACATCATAAGAGTACAGCTTGAGGAATTATCACAATTACTGTCATCAAGGTAAAAAAATGGAGCATAACCAGCATCCCAGAGGTTCCCCACCTCTTCCTTCCCAGTTGCTCTGCCTCACCATTTCTCCTCCTCCAATGTAGCCATTACTTTGACTTTTAACACCATAGAATAGTTTTATCTATTTTTAAATGTTATATAAATGGAATCATACAGCATGTAAAAAAAAAAGTACCTAAAGTAGTTAAAATCATAGAAACAGAAGGTAGAAAGGTCGTTGCCGAAGGCTGGAGAAGGAAGGGAAAACAGTGTTTAATGAGCACAGAATTCCAAGTTTGCAAGATAAAAAGTTCTCAGATCCGTTCACAACAATGTGAATATACTTAATACCGAACTGTATGCTTAAAAATTGTTAAGACGGGGGTGCCTGGGTGGCTCAGTCGTTAAGCGTCTGCCTTCGGCTCAGGTCATGATCCCGGGGTCCTGGGATCGAGCCCTACATCGGGTTCCCTGCTCAGCAGAGAGCCTGCTTCTCCCTCTCCCTCTGCCTGCCTCTCTGCCTACTTGTGCTCTCTCTCTGTCAAATGAACAAATAAAATCTTAAAAAAAAAAAATTTGTTAAGACGGTAAATTTAATGTTGTGTGTTTTTTACCACAATGGAAAAAAAAGAAAAAGAAATCAAATAATTTTTTACCCAAATTGTCATTCACTGGAATATAAAGGTAACAAGCATTTTTGAAGATGTAATATTATTCCCATTAGCCTTCTGGAAAAAAAAATTGGGGAACAAACTTCAGTGGATAGTACAAGGAATGAAAATAGATTCACACCAACACACATGATCATGAAGTTTCAAAATACTTGGGACAAAGAGAAAATCATGAAAGCTTTCAGAGAGAAAAATAAGTTCTATACAAAGGCTTAAAAATTAGAATGGTATCAGACTTCTCAACAGCAATGCTGGAAGCCAGAAGACAACGTGGAATAGACATCTTCACAATTCTCAGGGAAAATTCTATCCAGTAATGGAACCCTATGCCCAGCTGACATTCACACTTGACCAAGCATAAATTAGACATGAAAGTTGTTAAAAAACATTTACCTCCTATGTGCCCTTTCTCAGCAAGGTATTATAGGATCTGCTAGATCAAAATGAGGGAGTAAACCAAGAGAAAGACCTCGGTTCCAGGAAAAGGGATTCAGTATAAAGGAGAGGCGAAAGGCATATTCAGGGTGGCTGTGAAGGAGACCCCAAGATGATGTCAAGATGTATGCCTCAGCAAGAAACAACAAATGTTGGAGAGGTTGTGGTGAAAGGGGAACCCTCTTACACTGTTTGTGGGAATGCAAGTTGGTACAGTCACTTTGGAAAACAGTGAGGAGGTTCCTCAAAAAATTAAAAATAGAGCTACCCTATGACCCAGCAATTGCACTACTGGGTATTTACCTCAAAGACACAGATGTAGTGAAAAGAAGGGACACATGCACCCCAATGTTCATAGCAGCAATGTCCACAATAGCCAAACTGTGGAAAGAGCTGAGATACCCTTCAACAGACGAATGGATAAAGAAGATGTCCATATATACAATGGAATATTACTCAGCCATCAGAAAGGATGAATACCCAAATTTTGCATCAACATGGATGGGACTGGAGGAGATTATGCTAAGTGAAATAAGTCAAGCAGAGAAAGTCAATTATCATATGGTTTCACTTATTTGTGGAACATAAGGAATAGCATGGGGGACATTAGGAGAAGGAAGGGAAAAGTGAAGGGGGCAGAAATCGGAGGGGGAGACGAACCATGAGAGACTATGGATTCCAAGAAACAAACAGGGTTTTAGAGAGAAAGGGGGGTGGAGGGATGGGTTAGCTGCATGGAGCACTGGGTGTTATATGCAAACAATGAATCATGGAACACTACTTCAAAAACTAATGATGTAATGTATGGTGACTAACATAACATAATAAAATAAAATAAAATAAATTTTAAACAATGTGTGCCTCAGAAGTAGAAGATATAGTTGAGGTATTGCAAGTCAGCAACTCTGGGAGAGATTTCCTTCTGAGGATGAGACTGGCTGAACTCCCTATGAATCAGAACATTTTGAGAGTAGACTGACATATGTGGGAGAAAGCTGGGGGTTAAAGGCATGATAAATACACAGAAAACTAAACAGGTGGAGAAAAGACAATGATAAAGCCTAGCAAAGGAAAGCACAGTGCTAGGAGTACACCGCTGGCTCAACTGGGAGTACCATTTACTTAGATAAAATAAGTAAACCCTGTATACAAATCTGATCAAAGCTAGGTTTAACAATTTGGGGAGGACAGAGACACAGGTAGTATACTTCTGAGTGCCCAGGATGGGGGTAGGCTCAAGGAGCTAAGGCCTTTCTTACATGGTGGGAAGTCAGTAATAGATGATGCCTGAAGCCAAAAACTCAAATAGCACTGCAAGCATGTTCTTTCTAAACATGGAGGGAAATATCAAAGAACCAACTGGAAGGTTTGATAGTGGTCACTTCTGAGGAAAAGGAAGTGGGGGGCTGATTCTTTAAATGGTGTGTCATACCATTTAAAATGAAAACTAAATTAAAGCAAGGAACAGTTGCTGTAGGATACAGAAAACCAGCATGAGCAATGTACTGGGCTAAGTGAACTAATCAAATCACATCAGAAACCCCAGAGACCCAGGAGAAGCTTTCTTACAATGACGATGGAATTGCAGTGAGCAGCTGAAATGGCTGGTAGCTCACCACAGCGAGAAGATGAAAAGTCAAAGGTAGACGATGGGCATCTCACAGCAAACTTGACATTAACCAGAGATGGAAAGGAGAGACACCATTTCTGAGCCAGACTTAGTGAGGAGGCGTGAGCCCGACCCGGGCTGGAAGAAGAAATCAAAGAATGTGACTTTTGTTCCCTCTATTTGGCCAAAGCTCTCCTAGGAAACAACTGAGAAACCAGGTGGCAGAAAATAGAGCTTCTTCGTGACCACTATCAGCAGGAAAACCTGTGCAAGAGCAGCCAAATCAGGAAAAGAATGAAGGAGAAGAGAACTAGCAGCAGCTATCAGCTGCAAAGATCAGAGTCTCTACTGAGATTTAAGAAACAGAGGAGGAGTTGCAGGGAGCGGGGAGATCCTCGGAGTCCTCAGAGCCCTCGCTGTTCTTCATGGTGGGAAATACCTGACAACTAGCTGCAGGAAGAGCTCTTGCTGGAGAGAAGGTGGGCGTGCCCCAGCCTGAGACCGAAATTACTGCAAGGAAGCTCAAAGACCCAAAGCCATGAACAATCTGGTTCCTGGAGACCTGGTCCTTCACACTAATGTCTCCCAAAAAGGGTGGACTGTTGGCCTACTTGCCGAAATAGGCACCGTGCCCTGATACTGGCTGCCCACCTGTGATGTCTTTCTCTTCCCATAGTGGAAGAGGTGGCCCTAGAAATGGTCTGTGTCTGCATGTACTTAGATAAATGGAGAGTCAGATGGGTCATCGAGGGCTCTCCAGCAGCAGGTCTCTGGTCTAAGTTCCAGTGCAGGTCCATCAGTAGATCCACAGAAGCCTGTCCCTTCTGCAGGGACAGATGGCATGGTTGCTGCTGGTGCCAAAGACCCTGTTTTTCCCAGGAATGCCTCCCAGTACCTGGTCATTGTGCCACCTCCCCACCTGGTAAAGTATGGTTGAGGACAAGGTATGATCTCTTTACCTACCATCAAGCAAACAAATGTTTATGGCTTCATGCATTGGGACTGGGCCAATCTAACAGAGAGGTGCTTTGAATTTCAAAATATTTCCAACCAGTATTGTGTATTGAAGGGTTTCCAGGCCCTCTGCCCATAGGTATGTAAACATTCATAGTTTCATTTGGAAGGAAGATGGGGTTTCATTAATGTGACTGAAGACCATGCTCTGCCCAAGGTCTTGGGGTGGTTCAGAATGTGTGGCAGCACCAGGTTCTGGGTTTTCTCACTTGTCCATAGGGTAGGGGGTAGAGAAGCTGGTGATCATGGCAAAGAGAGGTCTATTTGCATGTTCTTCCTTAAGTCAGCTACCACATGATAGGATCCCCAAAGCCAAAATCAGGGAAAATCTAATGGTTGAAACAATACATTGGCAATGCAAGATCAAATCATCTTCTTTAAAAGTCTTCAATTTTTGTTTGAGGACTCCTCTCTCCCCAATTCATGGAGTTCTTGGAGAGTACCATCTCTTCCACCTCAGGGGTGGGGCAAGTGATCCAGCCCAATCCACTCATCCTCTCCCCTCAGCTGCCAGAAAGGGATGCTGTATACAGTGCATAATTTGTAAATCCTTAGTGTGTGATCCAGGCCAGAGCTTCCAATAGTAACAGGGTTCAAACCACACATGAAATTGAAAATGGTCAAGGGGCCACATTTAAAATGTAAAGAGAAACGGGTGAAATTAATTTTATGAATGTTGTTATTTAACCCAATAGATTCAAAAGATTATCATTTAAATGGGTAAGCAATGTAAAAATTGTTAATGAGATGTTTTACATTCTTTGTTCATGCTGAATCCTTGGATCTGGCATGTGCTTTCAACTTACAGCACATCCCAGTTTGGAGCAGACACATTTGCAGCACTCAGTACAACCTGGGGCTCATGCCACCACTGTGGACAGAGCAGATGTAGCTCTGACACCAATCTGCTCCCAGTACTTTCCCAGATGCACCATGACCTGGTTCCCTCTGGGCCTTTGCATGCTGTTTCCTTTGCCTAGACCACTCTCCCCCACTGTACACATTCAGAACATCTAGCGGTCCTAAAGTTGTTATCAAAGTTTGGGATTATATGTGGCTTCCAATGACCCAGTGTAACCCTCCCAACAATGGTGTCATCATTCCTATCTCACCACAAAGATGGAAGTGGTAGTGTTGGGATTTGAACCATGGCCGGTCTGGCTCCAAGAGGTAGCCTAAGGGGGCAGGAGGAGGCGGTTGAAGCAGGTTGGAGGAAGACTGGAGGACTGGGTGTCAGCTGACCGGGGCAACAGGTGTGGTCTTCGTACCTCAGAAGCTGTAGCTGTGTCTCCCCACCCTTGGGAAGGATCATCAGGTCACAAAGGGCACTCAAGAAGTCTCGGACAGCCCCACGTTCATCTGACAGATGGTAAAACTAAGGTCTAGAGAACGGAAAGCTTGGCCAAGGTCACACAGCAAGCAACTGGCAGAATTTTCCAGAGCAGCAAGTTAGCCAGTTTCTTTGAGAAAGGAACCCTCAGCTGCTGCTGGGGAAACCCCCACCTCACTCCTGGCCTGGCTACACTTCTGAAGTGTGAAAATCAAATTTCTCCCAACTCAAACCCTATTTTAATTATATTAGAAGAGTTTACAAACCTGGGGTCAGTTGGGGGGGGGGGGGGGGGGGGGGGCGGAAGGGGTCTGCTGCTAATTGCTTTAAAAAAAATAGACTTTTTCCATGATGTAGTTATTCAATATGTTTGCATTTTCTTAACAATAGAGATTAAAGCAAACATTAAAGTAGATGGAATTGTGTCCTCCCCAAATTCATATGTCAAAGCTCTATCCCCCAATGTAACTGTATTTGGAGATAGGGCCTTTAAAAAGGTAATTAAGGTTAAATGAGGTCAAAGAGGTACAGCCCCAATCTGGTAGGACTGGTGTCTCTAGGAGAGGAAGAGACATCAGAGAGAGGTGTGTGTGTGTGTGTGTGTGTGTGCGTGTGTGTGTGTGTGCAAAGAAGGAAGCCCATGGGAGAAGGTGGCTGTCTACAAGTCAGAAAGAGAGGTCTCACCAGACACTAACCCTGCTGGCACCTCGATATTGGACTCCAAGAGTCTCCAAGACTGTGAGGGAAGAAATTTGTACTGTTTAAGCGGCCCAGTCTGTGGTATGTGTTATGGTATTTTGTTATGGCATGGTTTTGCAGAGCAGACTAAGAACCCCTTTGAAGTCAGACAGACCTGGGTTCTCATCCCTACTCTACATTCCATGAGCTATATGGCCTTGGGCAAGTCACTTAACCTTTCTGAGCATCGGTTTCTTCATCTGTTGAACAGGGCAGCGTCACTGGGCTGTTGTGAAGACGGAATGTAACATGGGTCAGGAGCCTGACTAGTGCCCAGCACGGAGTAGCACAGATGGATGATATGTCAGGAATAAGCTCAGTCAGGAGTCATTGGACCCCCTGAAGGGATCACTGTTGAATCAGATTATCACCCTCTTTCCAAGGACCTTGCAATCTTAGAAGACAGAACAGGCCCACAATGGCAACTGAAAATAATATGCCTCCAAGAGTTATTTTCTGAACTCTGCTTGAAGTTAGTCATGTTCCCAGTGGGACACTTGGGACTAATGTCTCCCATGAGTGTATTCCTTTGTGAAATAAGCCTGGCTTTGCCTTACAACTCGTGCTCCTCATGCTCCAAAATGGTGCCAAGTTCTAATGTTTGTGATTACCAAAAGTCCTTGCAATTTGAATTTTGAGACCATGTGTGTTCTCTCTCCAGCCTAAATCGGCCTATCTCTATTCTGAAAAAAAAACAAAAAAACAAAAAAACAACCCTAGCCACCGTTCTTTAACTCAGATAGTTGGAGGGCTTGGTTTCAGGAGCCCTTGGTTGCTGGGGGATGCTGCCCCCATTCAGCAGTGTGGATCCAGCAGCTGGAGGAAACAATGGCCACTTTGTGGCTTTGCATGCAGAAGAAGAATATTTGGGGCATTTTCTTATCAAAAAGGAATTTCCACCATCTGGCTTTCCCGGGCTTGGGCTGGAATTCAGGGTGGGTTGGGGTGGGGGCTCTCCTCCGGGCCCTCAAGTTCTCTTGTCCTGCATGCACCACCCCAGCTGCCTGGAGGCCTGTGTCCCCCACCCCAACCCCAGTGCAGGGCAGGGTCTCCGCATTTGCTCCCACATGGAGCCATCTCTTGGCCACGGTGATACAGCAGGCCCTTATATGTCTGCTGAGCTGAGGGAAGATGGTGCAGAGCCCGAAGTGGACATCGGGCCCAGTATTTGATTTCCATCCACTCGGAGTAAGCTCCTTGCAACTGGTGCAATGAGACAAGACAAGAGCAATCCCTTTGTCAAGGCATCTGAGCCCTAGGTCTAAGTGAGGGATCACAGCACAAGTGCGGCCGCCTGCCCAGGCCCAGAGCTTGGCCAAACTCGTTTTCTTAGGTATCATAATCTGTCTTGTTCCTTGTGCTCCCTTGCCTCGGATGTTTTCCTTGTGGGCCCTCATTGCCTCTCACTGAATGACTTGACTTAGCCTTTAGTAACTTTCCAGATAAACCCTAGGTGGGATAGGTGCGATTCTTACCAGCCGGAAGGTCGACATCTTGCGGCAGCAGCTCTTCCCAGCCTGCGTGCAGAGAGAAAGCAGAATGTCAGTCCTCATGGCCCTGCCTTGGAGCCCCCGGAGGGCAGGGGCCACGAGTGTGTCAGCATGTCCCTGAGCACCGGGCTCAAGAAGTGATGACTCTTGAATACATGGGTGAATAAGTCACAGTCCCATCCAAGTGTGAGAAGGTGCTTTCTTGGTTTCTTCCATCTTATCTCATCTTTACTGATCATCTATTTTGCACTCAGTACTGGGCTTGACATAGAGAGTGTGGGTGGTTTTGAACATACTTAAGACACAGTCCCTGTCATCGGGAAGCATAAATTTTATCTGCTCAGACATCCGTGAAAACCAGTCATCACCCACACACCATGGGGAATGCTGAGGTAAACAGCCAGTGTAGCTAGAGACATGTGATGTCCTTTATCTGAACCTCATAGCACCCCAAACACAGGTCTTCCCCCATTTCTTACATGGGACCCCACAGAGGGAGGGTGACCCGGTTAGTTAGCAGCACAGCTGGGAATCCAACCCTGAACTGCATCCTTTCAAACCTGCCCCTAACACCTGGCTGCCTCCCGTGAGGTTTGGGGGCACTCTAGCAGGCCTGATTAGCTGCATCAGGCCGGGGAGGGAGGTCGGGGGGCCCTGCCTGCAGCTATCCTGACCTGGAGCCCAGGCACTTTACCTCCTCTGTAGTGAGCAGTGTGAGGTGTGCTGGCTCTGTTTCGTTCATCACTGCGCTCCCTGCATCTAGCACAGGCCTGCCCCCAGGAAATACTTGTTCATGAAACTGTGAATGATGCCCTTGGAGAGGCTTTGACACTGACTTCAAAACATGAGTAAGAACTCACAGTGGAAGGAAGGGAGGACCTTCTCAAAGGATGGTGCAACTGTAGCGAAGTCAGAGGGAAAAGTGCAAACGATGTTGGGGTCAGCGTGTTTGGGCTGAGCAGAGTGAGTGGGGAGGTAAGAGAAAAGTACGGCTGTAAGCAGCAGGTGAACATGAGAAAGAGCCTTTTGCTACTCTGTTCTGGTGGACAAAGAATTTTCTTATTCCAATTTGAATTTAGTGTATGGGCATTTATATGTTTAATGACAATCTAAGTCTTCCACATCTGTTGAGCACCTACAGTGCAAAGGTCAAAATCAGATTGTAGATTCCTTTGTAAGGTCTGAGCTTACATTTTTCTCTCTAACCCCAAAGGAGCATGGTACCTCCTGTCCTGGTCCTGTCCCTGTTCTCCTGGGCTGGGATGTTTGGGGGTAGACAGAGGCTGAGAATCTAAGAAAGGTGTCCTCGGGGGCACTGCAGCCCAACCTTCCCACTGGTGCTCAGGGCCCTGGGCTTCCCCGCCCTGCACTGACCCCATGGGAACGTGTCCCCATAGGGACCTGGGGAGGTGGCGGGCATGGGGTGGGGAGGTGCAGGGACTGGAAAGTGTGGCTTGCCATCTACCAGCTGCGAGAGCTGAAGCAGGTCCTGCAAGTGATGTAGCATGCTCTTTCCTGAAAATGAAATGGCTGGAGTTTTGCAGGGTCTCTGTGAGGTCAGAGACACACAGGAAGCACTCATGAAATGTTTGCTTGTGCCTCCAGCCCTTCTCTGGGATGCCCTTCCCCGCTTCCTGGGCAAGCACTCCTGAGGATCCTGAGGGATTACCGTTCCCAGGCATGAGGCTGCTGACACTTGAGGCCACATTTCCACTCCTTTCTCATGGAGAAGTAGGCCCAGGTGACACCTGCAGCTAAGGTGGAGCCAGTCAGGCAAAGCTTTGGAATCTGTTTATACCCATTTAGGTGGTAGAAACCTTGACATTCCAACAACTAGCAGCTGCCCTCAGGAGAGGACTTCCCATGGAGTAGACACTGTTCCAGGAGGAGATGCTGCTATCCCCCTTTTATGGGTGGAACAACAGAGGCCAATAAATAGACTTTGCCCAAACTATTCAACTGGTCAGAGGAGAAGGGGATTCTTCTGCCCAACTCCAAAATCCATGCACCTGGCCCTGCTGCCTCTGCTTTGGGAAAGTTTAAGGGTCTGTATAAAAGTGTGAAGATGGGGTGCCTGATTGGCTCAGTCGTTAAGCGTCTGCCTTTGGGTCCTGGGATCAAGCCCCACATTGGGCTCCCTGCTCACGGGAAGCCTGCTTCTCCCTCTCCCACTCCCCCTGCTTGTGTTCCCTCTCTCGCTGTGTCTCTCTTTGTCAAATAAATAAATAAAATCTTAAAAAAGAAAAAGGCAAAGAAACTGTCACCTGACTCCTGGCTCCCAGCAGTTCTCCCAAGGGAGGCTGGTCCATCTCCCCGCCTCATATAACCAGGGAGAGATGGGTGGGAAAGACGCAGAGGGACACCGCCCTGCCTCTGGCTCCCCACTGCTGCTCTGGCTCCTTGCTTCCCCGCCCCAGGTAGAAATTTGAGGCCCACCCATGGGCTCTGGCTCTGTTGCCCTCTGCCCCCTCACCCATGGCATCTGACCTCCATGTACATCACATCATCCCTCTCCAGACACCAGGATGTGCCCCAACGTACCGCCCTGCCCATCCTGGACTCCCACTCCTCTGACTCCCAGACTCCAGTGACGTCCACTTCCCCGCCACTGGCCCTGGTCTTCTCATGTCCCAGAATTGCTCCACCTCAGAAGCCACGTCCTCCGGTCACACCCCAGCCCAGCACCATGCCCTCCCCCATGAGGAACCGTTCCTTTGCTTCATTATGACCCCTTGGCCCCTTTGTTTCTCCCGGTCTGTCGGCCTGCATCCTAGCTTCATTTCCTTCCCAGCCAGTCTGGACAGTGCCTTACATCTTTTTTTGGAACAAAGTGGTTTTATAATACCTATAAACATAATACAAATATAAAGTACAATAAACTGCATGACACATGCACCTCTCTGGTCTACCATACTCCAGGGAAGTAGGACTCCTGCTCTCACCGTGCAAAGTCCCAGCCCTGAGCCAAGCACACTAGGGACGTGTCACACCACCTCAAAGAAGGCCAGGGCAGTTTCATGGCCTGTACCTCTTCTAGGACTTTAGAAATGCCTGAGACCCTCCCATGGGCCCTGGTCAGCTCTTTCTGCAACCCCCCGCCCCCATTTCAAAACTCTCTCCCACTACTCACTCTGCAGAAAACCTTGATCTGCATCACTGAAAAAAGAGAAATGACCCTCAGCCTCCAGCTCTGCCTACTCCTTTCCTTCTACCTGTGAGCACATAGGGGACTGCCCAGGGGAAGGGATGCCCTGAAGGCCCCCATTAACCCTTCCAGCCCTGCCCTCTTTGGCCTCCTCCATTGGGGCTTTTGCTTTATCAAATACTGTAGTGGTTAATATATGTCCACAAATTCTTTAACACTCTTCCCTTCAAAAGATGGAGACTCGGGATGCCTGGGTGGTTCAGTCAGTTAAGCATCTGCGTTTGGCTCAGGTCATGATCCGAGGGTCCTGGGATCGAGTCCCACATGGGGCTCCTTGCTTAGTGGGGAGCCTGCTTCTCCCTCTGCCTGCTGCTCCCCCTGCTTGTGCTCTCTCTCTGACAAATAAATAAATAAATAAAAATGTTTTTTAGGGGCGCCTGGGTGGCTCAGTCGTTAAGCGTCTGCCTTCGGCTCAGGTCATGATCCCGGGGTCCTGGGATCGAGCCCCGCATTGGGCTCCCTGCTCAGCCAGGAGCCTGCTTCTCCCTCTCCCACTCCCCCTGCTTGTGTTCCCTCTCTAGCTGTCTCTCTCTCTCTCTCTGTCAAATAAATAAAAAAATAAAATCTTTAAAAAAAATGTTTTTTAAAAAAAGATGGAGACTCATTCTCCTGTCCTTGAGTGTGAACTTAGTGACTCACTTCTAACAAATAGAATAAGGTGAAGGGATAGGGTGAAGTTTCTGAGACCAGTTCATAAAAGACTTTGTGGCTTCTCCCTTGGTCTCTCTAAGACCGCTCAGCTTGGGGAACCTTGCTGCCATGTCATGAGGACAAGCAGCCCTAGGGATGGGCCCATGTGGGGAGGAGCTGGGTCTCCAGTCAAAAAAAGCCAGTAACCTTGGAAGCAGATCTTCCGGCCCTGGTCAAGGTCATAGATGCCCACAGCTCCAGCCAACATCCTGACTGTTACAGGCTAAATTGTGCACCCCTCCCCCCATTCATATGCTGAAGTCCTAACCGCCAGTCCCTCAGAATTGAACTCTATTTGAAGAGGAGGCCCTTAAAGAGGTGATGAAGTTAAATCAAAGCTATTAGGGTGGGGCCTAATCCAACAAGACTGATGTCCTTGTGGAAAGAGGGAGAGACACCAGAGGCGTGTGTGAGTAGAGGGATGACCATATGAGGACAAAGCAGTGAGAGGGCAGCTGTCTGTAAGCCAAGGAGAGACGCCTTGGAAAAAAACCAGCCCTGCCATAAATATCTGTTGTTTAAGCTGCTTGTTCTGTGGCATTTTGTTACGGCAGTCCTAGAAGATGAATGCAAACCTCAAGACAGTCCTTGGCGAAGAACTGCCCAGCTAAACTGCTCTTGGATTTCTGACACTTGGAAAGTGCATGAGATAATAAATACTTGTTGTTTTAAGCTGCAGGATTTTGGAATTGTTTGCTATGTAGCAATAGATAACTAATACAATTACCCCTCACTCTTATATCTACACCCATTCTCACTGTTCTGGCCTTTCCTCTCTGCATAGAGATAAACTCAGGTCTCACCTAAAAATGAATTTTCTTGGCCTCATGACCCCCTCCAGCTATTGCCCTCCTCCTGCTTTTGCTCCACTGCAGATCTCCTTGAAGGAGTTGTCCCTCCACCCCCATGCTTCCTGTACTCTCTCACCCTTCATGCCCTTCCCCACCTTCCCTTTGGCTCTGGGGGCACCCTTCATCTCCTCCTAGGGCCTTTTCCCTCACCTTGACCTCTTCCTGTCTGAGGGAGATGCTGATTGTTTTTGTCTGCTTGAAATGCCTTCCTCTGTTCCCTTTTGGGGAAATTCTTCCTTTGCCCAAACTGTGTTTCTAATGAGGACCATAAAAGACATAAATCACAGTAACCCAGAGTCAGCCTGTGACCCAAGCAAGGGCCAACCACAGGCTTTCCCTGAGATGTTCTGATTGGAACTAGGGATTGGCTTTCCTCTCTAGCCATAAAGTTTTGAAATGTGATTCCAGAACTGGCAGGGGCTTTTGTCCTAGTGTCCTGAAAATAGATGATTTGAGAGAATAAAGTTGGTAGCTGGGAGGGAAGGAGACAAAGACAGAAATTCTGCCTCTGTCTTTTTGTACTTGATTATTTGAGCTAAGCCATTTGGATTCTATCATTGAAACCAAAGAATTCTCACTGATCTGGTAGCCCTCATTCTATTCTCTTTCAGCCTGCACACTCCCCTTGTGCATGTCCACCCTCTCCTAGGGCCACTGTCAGGATCAAAGCACTTCCAAGTCCAAAATCAATGTCTCCAACCCCCCATCTCCAACCTGAACTCCAGATCCACCAAGGCTCTATTTTCTGGATATGTCCAGCATATAGGTGGGCACATTAAACTCAACGTGACCACAGCAACTCATCTCTTCTGTTTCCACACCTGCTCGTTCCCATGCGTTCTTTCTCTCAGTGAATGAAACTAGCAACTGTGAAGAAAACACTTGAGTCATCTCTAAGTGATCACTAAATGATCTGAAGATTTCATCTGTTAAAACTTAAGGCTTCCAACTATATGTTGTCTACAAGAAAACCACTTTAAAAGTAAAGACACATATTAAAAGTAAAGAGATAAAGATATATCATGCTAACCCTAATCAAAAGAAAGCTGGAGTAACTAAAGTCATTTCAGACAAAGCAGACTCCAGGGCAAGGAGAATTAAGAGGGACATTACATAACAATAAACAATAAATTGGCCCGGAGGGCCAATTCCCAGAGAAGACATGACATTACTTAACATGTATGCACCTAACAACAGAGCATCAAAATATATGAGGCAAAAATTGGTAGAACTACAAGGAGAAAAAAAATGAACTTTAACACTGTCAGTAATTGACAGTCTGGCAGGCAGAAAATCAGTAAGGACATCGTCAAATTCAATAGTGTCATTAATCAATTGAATGTAGTTGACATTGGTAGAATACTTCATCCAACAACAGCAGAATATATATTCTTCTCAAATTCATGTGGAACAGTCACCAAGATAGACCCACATTCTGAGCCATAAACATACCTGAGCAAATTTAAAAGAATAGAAATCATACCATGTCTGCTCTCAGACCATGATGGAACTAAACTAAAAATCAAAATAGCAGAAAAATCCCAAAATGTTTGGAGATTAAGAAACATATTTCTAATTAACACATGAATCAAAGAAGTCTCAAGAAAAAAATTTTAAATGTTTTCAACGAAATGAAAATGAAAACACAACTTATCGAAATTAGTGGAATATAGTGAAAGATGTGCTTAGAGGGAAATTTATAACATGGAAAGACTATGTTAAAAAAGAAGAAAGATCTAAGGGGTGCCTGGCTGGCTCAATCAGTGGAGCATGTGACTCTTGATCTTGGGGTTGTGAGTTTGAGCCCCACACTGGGTATAGAGATTACTTAAAAATAAAATCTTTCAGGGGCATCTGGGTGGCTTAGTGGGTTAAGTGTCTGCCTTCAGCTCAGATCATGATCCCAGGGTCCTTGGATCCAGTTCCACGTCAGGCTCCCTGCTCAGCAGGGAGTCTGCTTCTCCCTCTCCCTCTGCCCCTCCCCCTGCTCAGCTCTCTCTCTCTCTCTCAAATAAATAAATAAAAATCTTTAAAAAACTTAAATATTTTAAAAAAGAAAAAAGATCTAAAATTAATAATCTAAGCTTCCACCCTAGGAAACTGGAGAAAGAAGAGCAATATAATCCTAAAGCAAGAAGAAGAAAAGGAACAATAAAAATTAGAACAGAGATCACAAATCTGAAAACAGGAAATCAATAGAGAAAATCAATGAAACCAAAAACTAGTTCTTTGAAAACATCAATAAAACTGATAAACCTCTAGCCAAGCTAACCAAGAAAAAAAGAGAGAAGATGCAAATTTCTAATATCAGAAATGAAAGAGGAACATCCCAAGAATAATTAACTTGATCTCATGGACATTAAAACAATAAAAAAGGAATATTATGAGCAACTAGATCCCTACAAATTTGGTAACTTAGACGAAATAGACCAATTCCCTAAAAGACAAAAACTGCAAAAATTCACACAAGAAGAAATAGACAATCTGAATAAGCCTATACCTATTAAAGAAATTGAATCAATAGTTAAGAAAGCACCAGCCCTAGATGGTTTCCCCAATGAATTCCACCAAACATCTAAGGAAGAAATGGGGCCCATTCTCTACAATATCTCCCAGGAAACAGAAGCAAAGAAAACACTTCCTAACTCATACTATGAGGCCAGCATTATCCTAATACCAAAGCCAGATAAAAGACATTGAAAGAAAGGAAAAACTAGAGGCTCTTTCCTGTCTTGCCCATCCCTTAGTCCTCTATCATGCTTCCCTTGGGAGACTGGAAGCCTTACAGGTAGACTTGCTGCTTCTGGTCTCTCTAGAAATTATTCTTCATTCCACCAACTAAGTGATCTCTAAAAGATGCAAATAATTGGCACGTCATGCTTCTCCACAGCTAGGAGTGTGCCATATCTTTTTTTTTTTTTTTTTTTGGCTTGTTTTTAAGTAGGTTCCACACTGTTTCAGGCTGCAATGTGGGGCTTGGACCCTGGACACTGAGATCAAGACCTGAGCTGAAGTCAAGAGTCAGATGCTTAACTGAATGAGCCACGAGGCACCCCAGAGTGTACCATATGTTTATGGCAGTCAGGTCCTTCAAGATCATGGCCCGCCTAGCTTTTCAGCCTTGTATCTCACCTCTTCTCCCACAGGGTGCCATGAATTTCATGCAGTTCTGGAAATAGCCCATATTCTCTCTCACTTGGGTGTGTGTGCACTTGATCTGATGTGAGTTTGGCAGGAACATGTACACACGCATGTCTGTATCCACACACAGTCACCCTCTCATGGTGGAGCTATAATTTCCTATCTCAGCACTTATCCCTGTTTTTAAGCGTCAGTGTGTGTGTCTCTCCCACACTGGTGAGAATCTTAAGAACAGAACTGTGCACTACTCATTCCGGTAGGGGCTCGCAATATGCTTGCTGAATGAATGGATAGAAGGATGAGTGGGTGGGTGGGTAGATGGATGGATGGCCACCCAGAAGATGGAAACAGCCCTGCTCCCCATCCCAGGAAAGCAGGTATGGCGTTGCCCCTGAGGGAAAGCCCTGGGGTATTCACAAGTTCCTGCCTCTTGTTAGTGAGATGCTTTCTTCTTAACTCAGGTGCCCCTGTCCAGCCCTGTGGCAGGTCAGTGTGTTGCTGAGTCCACTGGGGTCAGTGTCTTACACTGGCCCCAGGGTCTACCTAACCTCAGGCACAAGAATGGGAGTGACGATCATCTGGGGGGAAAAGGGTGAGCTGCTGGTTCCCAAAGTCCTTCTCAGAGCTGCAGGATGTCTAAAGCTACACATATCACTATCATGCGCTTCTGGGCATCACTGAAGTAGAGCATGGGGGAAGGGGTAGGAAAATGCTGAAAGGTGAGTGGGGAGAGAATCCAAATATTGCTGGGACCAGGAGGGGCTGCGTGCCATGTGGTGTATGAGGCACACAGGAGGAGGCTGGAGTCTGAGAAGCAAAACCCACACTGAGATGCTGGTCTATGGGAAGCTAGTCTAGAGGGGGACACTACCCTGGAGGGCTGACAAAACATTGCCTAGGGAAGTGGTGCAGAAAGGGTGTCTGGGGCTGGGGCTGGGGGAGGGACTGAGAGGCTTGGAAGTTACCCGTGTCACCAGCCAACTCCTCCAGAGGCAAGGGTCCCTGATGTGCAATCTGTCACTCCAAGGGGAAAAAAGGCTGCACGGTGGGGCATGGGTGAGAACGGCTACCACTCAGAGGAAGGCAGCCCAGCCCAGAAGGTGATAGGGGACCTGGCTAGATCATCCCACTGCAGACACTCAACATAGTCACATATTGATGGTTTTGGATGCTTTGATCTAATATATATGCTGATATAGGAGTGTGTAATAAAAGCAAGTTAACTTTTATAGTATTATGCCATTTTTGTGTAAACATATAGAAGGTGCATATATATAAAGAAGGAGATACATCTTTTTTAGAGTAATTATATGGAGCCGTTACCAGTGTTTTTTTCTGGAGCTGAGGACTGGGGTGGGGTGTAGAGGGATGGAGGTGGAGAAAGATTTTTCCTTCACAATTTGCTCCTTTCAGTCATGTTTGGCTTTTCCCTGTTCATATATTTTTATTTATTTTGTTGTCTATGGGCTTTTCTGGGTGCCTGAAATCCCACCCCTTTCTCACAGGGACGACCATCTGCAAGAATCAGCCACCAAGCTCAGGGACAGGAAGGAATGGGAGGGGCTGACTGGCACTACTGTGGTGGGAGCTCTCCCTGGTGCTGGGTTTGGCAGTCCATGCTGGGACCGGGCCTGTCAACCCAGATTCTGAGCTCCTCCGTGTGTCCTGACCCAGCCGGGATGGCTCAGCCCCTCTCTGCAGCCCAGGGCCCAGAGGGATGCCCCCTCCATTGAAAGGGAGTCCCACCCCACACAGGATTGCTTGGCATTTGGGGCGATGTCCGTGGGGTGCCATTCCTATGAATACCATGTGACTGGCAGTTCAGGAGATAGACGTCCCTGAGAGGTAGCCCCTGGCCCAGAGACATGATGCTCCTGGGTCCTCACCATGGCTCCCTTCTCTTTTGCCCAGGTAAGGCCAGGCTGAGGATGTGAAGCTATAGTCCTCCATCCCATCCTCCCCTAGTGGGCAGAGGGCCTGGTTCCCCCCACTGCCAGAAACCGTGCATTGTGTGCTGATGTAGTGCTGAGAGACCCTGCTTCCTTAGGGTCTGGTTCCTAGAGCCCCCTGGGGAAGTCAATGATGGCAGGGTGGCCTTGCTGAAGAAGCTCTACTGGGAGAATTTCTCCTTCCAGTAGGGCTCTGCTCCCCCTCCAGAGGGGCAGTGCAGCTGCAGGGAATTCAGCCGGGGTGCTGGTCCTCCACAATGCGGTATGATGAGCACCTTAAACTAAGTTTATCCCTCCCCCACTCACACCTAACACACACGCCTGGATTCAGGTGCTTTAGGGCTCCCTGCAGGGGCAGGTGAAGTGCTCACCTCTACAACCTCATCTCTGACCCACTCAGACCTGGCTTAAGTGTCCCCTTGCAGCTTCCCTGACTGTCCTCACCCATCCTCACTAATGTCTACCTTCTCTGTTCCTAGAAGACTCTGGCCAGTCCTCAGGAAGGGCATTCTTGTCCTGTACTGAAACTCGTGGTTTACCTTCGCCCAGAGAATAGCTTCTCCCTAGCTTTGGTTTGGCAGAGTGCCCTCAGCCTGCCCAGGGACAACTTGGAAGAGAGGGCCCTTGAGAAGCCCTCTTGACTTTGCTATATTTGCCAATGGCATTTCCTTGCTTGGTATTCCCTTTATGACATCCCATCAGGAAAGATGGGCTTCTTCCCAGAAACTGGCATGTTCTTAACAAGGACATGTTTAAACTTGCCACTGCTTCTATTTTGTTTTTGCATTGCCTACCAGGAGTCTCAGAGTAAACTTGGTGGCTATGTTTAGCAAATATACTGGGCCTTCCTTTACTAACCTTTCTCTAGCTGAATTGTACTTTCCTACCTTACTTCTCCCTTCATCTTGCTGTCTCATTTATTTTATTTTTGACTCTGTTGCGTTATAGGTATCTCTGTAAGCTGCCTCAAACGACTCTCTTTTGTTTACTTTTTGAATAAGGCAGGTGATCTATGAGAGGGAGATTTACAGATACATGTATCTGGGCATGTTGATCTGTTCCACTGCGCTATGGTTCCTTTGCCTACCTTGAGCACTCTGTCCTTAGCCCCCAGAACAAAGTAGGGCCTCAGACTGTACTTAGGCTCCATGCTGAGAGTTTTCCAATAGTAGCTCATTAATTTAATCTGTACAACAATGCTGCAAGGTGAATGATATGGTTCCATTTGACTGGTGAAGAAACTGGGGCTTCAGGTCCCACACCTGGTAGGTGACTGAGTCGGGATTTGAACCCCTGCTCGTCTGGCTGGGAAATCCTTGTTTATTCCACCTCAGCCCTCTCCTTAGTCTGACATGCTGCACTCTCTAGGACTGCATTGTCCAATATGGTAGCCACTAGCCATATGTAGCGATTTATGTTAAATTCATTTTAGTTAGCTCTGACTTACTTTCTTCTGCTCTTGGGAAGATTTTCCCTGAGCCATTTCATGAAGAATGCCTGCTTTTGAGATTCTTAACAAGACAACATCTTAGATTCATGCTTTCATTTGACCAACTCATATCCCTAGACTGTAACCTACATTGTGCGGTCTGCCTTCCAAGACCTCACCAGCCCAAGGTGAAAACAGCAGCATCAGATTAAATGGAAGTTTATCATGAAATTCGATGATCTGAAGGCTGGCCGGAAGGAGACCAGCAATTGCTACGGAACACCCTAATGCCCACACCCCTGTCACTCTTCAGCATCACAAGATGAGACTTTCCTTAATTGAACACAGATTCTCAGCAAAGAAAATGTTTGCTCATTACCAAAAGTGTCGGGGGGGGCACCACCTTTCGGAGACCCCTCCTCAGCAGATCTTGCTAGTGCTGGGTGACTTCAAGACCAACACTCCTTGACAACTAGGGGGTTAGAACAGAGTCGGCAGTGATGTCCTATTGCCCTGCCCCTGCCGTTTCTCCCACCCTAGTCTTCAGCAATCATATGATAGCTGCCGAGGCTCCTTCTGACCTCTGGCCACATTGCCCCAGCTCTGGAGTTAACGCTACTGGGGTGGCAGGGTTTTGCGGGAATATACCAAGCCCCCAAAATTTAGGCATGGAGTTACCTTGCTCCTCTTAGGTTGGAGCTGATCCCTAATTCTTCGTGCATCCAGCCTGCAAGAGGGCTATTGCCAACTCCCTATTTAATACTGCAGTGCCCTTTGAGGGCTCTGGGAGCCCTGTCTTGTGGCCCCGTCACTCTTTCCAACCCCTCCACTCCCAGCCACTGGACCATATATTTTTCTCTCCTTTAACCTGTTAATACATGATCTAAGCATGGAATTCCTCTGATCATAGGTAGACTTCTTTTGAAACAGTGTTAGATTCTGTATTTTAATGCCGTAAGATCTTTACACCAATATCCATAGTGTTTTCTCTCCCTTGCAGTTTTATTGAGATATAATTGACATACAACACTATATTAAGCTTAAGTGTCCAGCATAATGACTTGATATAAGTATATATTGTGAAATGATTACTGTAATAAATTTAGTTAACATCTATAACCTCAAAAAAAATTCATTTTAGTTAAAATTAAAAATTCAGGGGGTGGCTGGGTGGCTCAGTCGGTTAAGCGTCTGCCTTTGGCTCAGATCATGATCCCAGAGTCCTGGGATCGAGCCCCACATCGGGCTCCCTGCTCGGCGGGAAGCCTGCTTCTCCCTTTCTTCCCTGCTCCTGCTCTCTCTCACTATCTCTGTCTGTCTGTCTCTCTCGAATAAATAAATAAAATATTTTTAAAAAATTAAAAATTCAGTTCCTCAGTCACCCCAGCCACACTTGAAGTGCTCAGTAGCCACATGTGGCTAGTGGCTACTGTACTGGACAGTGCAGAAGAGAACATCTCTAACAGCACGGAAGGAGAATCTACTGCTTCCCTAGTCCCGCACTTGGTTCCTGCTAGCAGGCAGCAGCGCCCAAGACGGACTTGTACTTTCTTTCCTCTGCAACTTTGTGATGCCCTTTCCTTAGCCTGGAACATCCCAGCTCTCCACCTTGTCATTGAACCATCTTTTCCTATACAGCCCACTTGGCCCTTCACCTCCTTCCCCAGTGCCCCTTCTCTGCCATGCCCTGGGTGGGTGTGGGGGACAGAGAAATCCTGAGGAGATCCAGCCTGTGCCCTCAAGGTGCTCATAACCAGTGGCCTGGGGCAAAGAATTTTACCCTCCTGTATCTCCATGTCCTCTTTTGTGAAAAACATACAATTCTTGCTCTTCTTCCCTGCAGCTTGTCGCGTGCCCTGAGTGACAACATGGAAGCAAGAGCCTTTGTGGAAGACATGAAAAGCACACAGTGATATAAATGCATCTAGGTAACTGGGAATGTTCATCCTGCCGAGCCACCTCCCCACAGAGCTGCACACTCTGAGCGCCTGGCCCCATGCCCAAGTGAGAATGCAGCAAGACCCAAGACACACATGGACAGGTCCTCTGGGAAGAGGCACCTGAAGACCAGACAGCAGGGTGCCCAGCAGGTCCTGGGCAATGGGGAAGGATTCCTACCGAAAGCACTATTGAGCTGAATGGTTCTTAACAGTTTTACTGTTGCTGTGTGTTCCAAGCCTGGAGGGCCACATGCAGAATTGTGTTGTTTCTTTTTTTAACTAAAATCTTGAATGGAGTTCAGGGATTTTACGGGTCAGAACAAAATTCAAGTCCAGAGTTACAGAGTATGGCCTTAGAGGGAGGCCTGGTCGTGGGGAAACAAACACACACAATTTAGGAGATTTAGGATGGTGTCCCACACCTGCCAGCGGCCAGACCCTCCCAGTTCTGCATCTCAAATTTCCTCATCTGTGAAATGGGATGGATGCCCACCATGCTGGCAGCTCAAGTGAGGCCACTCATGGAAACCCATGGCGGAGTCCCTCCCCCAAACACCCTGACCCCAGCAACCCAATCCTCCACTCCAGGAGGCTTTGAGGCCAGGGAGGAAGGGTCCTGCCTCACCCAGGGGCCTAGGCCTTTCAGAGGCGATTAACACAATTGCCCGCAGTTGTCCAAGAAGGTACACAGGTGAGCAGAGGAGCCTGGACTTTGGAGTCCAGTCTCGACTCTGTTTCTTTCTGTGGGCACCCCAACTTCCACAGTCCTCAGTCTCCCTTGTCCATAAATTGGAGATACTAACACCAGTGTGCTCAGCGGGAAGACACAGTAAGATGGCACATATGGCGGAGCTGACATCTGCCAGGCGCCAGATCACCGGCACCCAGGCTGTCCCTCATCCCCCATGATTGCTTGGTGAGTCCCTCGCTAGGAGAAGCCTGATGGCTAGGGTAGCCCCGGCCCTGGCCATCCCCTGTGCCAGTGAGTCTGCCTTCCTACAGCAGAGGGCCAGGGCAGTGTCTCCTCCTCCTCCTCGGCCCTCCAGGCCGGCCTGTGCTGATGGAACAAGTTTCTGGGCTGGAGTTCCTGGTTTCCCGGCTCCTGAAAGGAATCTCCGGCTCTCTGCTTCACAGGCCTTTCCCACCTTGTTTCCAGGTGAGCCCTGCAGTGCTTCCCCAGATCTATGCCTCCCACCTTCCATCCAGCCAGCCTGGACGGTGACTCTCTCGTCCCATCCCAAAGGCCTGGGTGCATCTGGCAGGCCGAGAAGCCTCTGGTGCTCCCTTACCTTCTCAGGACGGGCGTCTCGCTGACTCCCTTCCCCTCCACCCCAGGCACTCTGAAAGAGCAGGGCAAGGAGGCAGTGCCAGGGCTCTGGGTGTGCCAGAGAGTAAGGGAGAGGCGGAAGAGGCAGAAGGGCCCCAAGAGGAAATGGCCCAGCAGTCTGGGCCCATGTAATTTATTACAGGACTTTGTCCTTGGGCTCTAGGCACATCCACTCCCACATGGCTGCTGCAGCCTTAGCCAGCAGAGCCTCACAGCAGCCTGATCTTTAACCCTGGCCTCTTCAGCAGAGTCCCCACGGCCATCAGAGTCTGCTCTCCATGAACCTATTGCTGGCCACCAGCCAAGCCCCATGGTGACAACCAGCTGATCATCCAGGGAGTTTAGCATATTCCCAGGCATCATGGGGACTCCAAGGAAGCCCATGCAGGACCTCTGCTCCCAAACACCCCACGTCCTAATTGGGGCATACACACAGGAGATGCTAGGAAGCCTGTATCAGAGCCAAAGGCCATCAGGGCAACTAGATTTCCAGTAGGGTCCCTGGAAGGAGAGGCAGCTGGCTTGGGCTGGGACTCGAATGAAGAGGGGTTTCTGTGATGAGGCAAATACAGACCCTTCAGGTGGTGCACCCTGGGGGAGGCCCTGCTGGAAGGGATGGGCCATCCCTGGAAGTATGAGGGTGAGGGCTTTGAAGGCAGGTGGAAGGTAAGTCCACAGGAGGTAGCTGCTTAGCATGAGTGAAGAGAGACCTGGCTGGGTGGTGCTCATGATTGGCCCAACTAGAGCCAGTTAGGTTTCTTCCCGGGCCCAGGGCTTGGGAGGAACTTGGGAAATGCAGGCCGAGGTGTGGGAAGCAGCTGTCGTCTTTTAGATAGAATCGAGGCTCCAGCAGAGCAGCAATCCTGACCTTGACCTCTTTTGGGGACAGGAAACAAGCAAGCACTGGTGGGAGAGAGAAGGGTAAAGTAGATGAGCTGTAGAGCTGGAGACGGTCCCAGATGGACGCAGAGGCCACCATTGCCCAGTAGCGTCCTGTGCTTCCGTGGGGGTTCCTTGCAGTCCCAACGTCCTTCTGCTGAACCCTCCTTCTGCTGAAACAGCTTGAAGGAGTTTCTTTCTTATGAGCACGCAGCCCATGCCAGAGGCAGGGACTGAGCTGGGGGATGACTTAACAAAGGGCCATTTGGAGGAAGCATGTAATCTGAGACTTTCAGCCAGCCCCACACCTGCTCCCTGTGAGTGCTTGCCCAAGTCCTACCTTGGCACCAGCTGGCCTCTCGCTCCCTAAAATCTCAGCCAGTTTCTGGGCCAACACTTGTTTTAGGGGGGTCTCCTGTGGCACATGGCTTCTCTGGTTTGGAAAGATACCATCTCACTCTCAGAGGATTGGCACAGCTGTTCCTGGCAGCTCCCACAAATGGTGAGCCCCTTGCTCTGGGACCCCTGGCCCCAGGCTGAGTCCTCAACAGTCCTCTTCCACTGCCCTTGTGCAAAATAAATAACAGAATAGAATATGTGTGCAGATTAAAGAAATTTGTAAGATACCTCTAGCCAGAGCCTGTCTTAAACAAAATTTGACAGAAGCACATTTTGGGTACCTACAAACAAACTTGTTTCCCACTTTGTTTTTTACATTTCACATTTATATCATAAGCATTTTCTTACACCCTACCAAACTCTAACCACCAGTCTTTAACGACAGTGTTCTAGTCCCTCCTACAAATGCCCCATCATTTGTGCAATCACCCTCCCTGGATGGACGTCAGGAAGCACCCAATCCTTTGCTATTATCCACAACACTGCAATGAACAAATCTGTGCTCACAGCTCTCTTTGCATTATGACGCTACAAGAAAGTTCCAGAAGGGAACTTACTGAAGCAAGGGGCATGAGTGTTTAGTTGCTAACCTCTCTTGAGTGGTACGTCAAGTCCTCCCTGCCAGCAAAGGGTGTGCATGTTGTTACTGCAAGGACCTGGCCTGGCTGCTGTGTGAGTTGGCAGGGCTCGCAGGAGGACACCCTGAGGGACACTGCTCCTGCAGCCTCAGGTGTTCCATTGCTGAGGTACCCCAAGCCCTGGAAATCAGGGAGAGGGGCTGACGGCAGTCAGGGCAGGCTCTTCCCCGTCACACCTGTGACCAAACTTGGCTTTCCTGCAGCCTAATGTGACTGCCACAATTCTCCTCAAGATGCAAATATTCTTTTAACCTTTAAAAATATGTTTCTGAGGGGCGCCTGGGTGGCTCAGTCGGTTAAGCGTTTGACTTTGGCTCAGGTCGTGATCTTGGGGTTCCTGGGATCTAGCCCTGCCTTTGGGCTTGAAGGGGAGCATGCTTCTCCCTCTCCCTCTGCCTCTCCCCTCTGCTTGTGTGTGCTTTCTCTCTCTCTCTCTTAAATAAATAAATAAAATCTTAAAAAATAAATGTTTCTGAGCTGAGCCAAAATGCTTCCATAGGACAACTTATGTTTCATTCCATTTCTGCCCAACCATCCAGCCCATTGTATCACCATAGCAATGAAAACAGTTGCTCTTCGTTTCACCTCTACCAACACATCCTAGAGCAACTTGTTTCCTGGTGGCCCTAACCTTCCCCTCTGGGCTACAACAGCCGAGTTATCCATTAACACTGTAGAACGGCACAGCCGGCCCGTAGGTCTGTGTGACTGAGCCACTCTTCAGAGAGTGTGAGAATTCCCAGTCTCAGAGAACTAGCACTCAACGAGTGTTTGTAGGTGCAGGGCTCTTTGCAGGTGCCATCTCACATCCTCATCAAAACCCACAAATTAGGGGTGCTTAGCCTCATTTCATAGTGAGGAAGTGAAAACCAAAGAGGTTAAGAAACTTGCTTACGTCACAGCTAGAAATGGCAGGGACAAGATTTGAATGGAGGTCGACCTGACTCCAAGGCCTGGTCTCATCCTACTTTACGCCATACCAACCCGCACACAAACCTGGACTCCCTCCTCCCCCAGCCCCCGGGGATGGAGGAGACATCGTGTTTTCAGTAATTTTCAGGGAAGGCGCTTCCCCAACTTGCTCACCCTGGCCGGGGATTAGAAGAGCCTTTCACTTCTGAGGGCAGAGGTCTCTGAGTTTCCGAGGGCAGAGGAGTATCTGGGAAGGGGCGGAGCTTAAATGCCTTCCTGCCAACACAGTTATGCACAGGACAGGAATGTATATCACAGGACACATTTTATCTGTGTAGTTCAGGGTTTCTCAATTTTGGCACTACTGACATTTTGGGCTGGATTATTCTTTGTTGGGGGTTTGGGAAGAGCTGTCCTATGCACTGTAGGATGTTTAGCAGCTGCCTAGGCCTCTACCCATTATGATGCACTCCCCCAGTGGTGCAATCAAAATGTGTCCAAATATTGCCAAATGTCTCCTGGGGGACAAAACCATTCCCAGTAGGTCCAGGTGCAGCTGAGGCTGAAAGAGGAGAACATCAAAGGCCAGAAGGGGACATCCTCTTGGAAGAGGTGATGCTGCACATGGCCTCCTTGAATGGCAGGAAGATATGCTCAGAAGATACGGAGGGTGCAGAGAAGGGACTATCAGACTGGTGCCCCCAGGGGACATGTCAAGGAAATGACTGTCTTCAGGCCAGCCCAAGTATTTCATCCTCCTTGGATCAGCAACTATGAGATAGACATTGCTAGACCGGGCAGAGCTCGGATCCAAAGTCCTGATGAGCCAGGGAGGTATCCACCTTCTCAGTCATGGAGGAAATGACTCATTTCTGATTGTGCTTTATCACTATAACCCATCCGAGGGATCCACCCAGGGGTTTAGCCAAGGCAGCAGGAGGGCCAGAGCAGCGACACAAAATGAAAGAGTCCTTTCTTCCCCTCTGGGGTGCTGTGGGAAATCCAAGGGATAAATCTCAGTCTTGGGTCCTGGTATTTAAACCTGGACCACTGGTCATAAACAGGGGACCTCTGCCATGATCAGGGTCAAATGGCATCCTGGTGACTAATTTGATTGCCCTGGGGAGGTTGAGGTAATGGGAGGAGAAGGCAAAACTTGATTATGTGGCAGTTCAATAAACCAGGGAACCAGGGAAATGATGTTGATGATGCTGACTATGATGATGGTAATGATATCTTGACCCACTCTTGGAAGAGGTTGAGGGTGAGGGGTGCCTTGTGAAGGGCTTCCTTTCTGAGAAGAGAAGCATCAGGATAGAGTTTTTACCCTTGACTGCAATGCTCTGTGTGCATCAAGCCCATCAAGTTTCTTTTCCTTCTGGTCCCATAGCTAAGATACTCTTTCCAACCTCACTCACAGGAGTGGCCACGAAATGAAGGTAAGTACTACGCTCCACTTCCAGGCCCTGTGATGTCCTGTGCTCTCTTCTTCCCTCTGCTGGTGACATGCAGAGCATCCAACAGTGGATTCCGAGGCCCTAAAGTGAAGCCACAATACAGAAAGAGCCTGGGTTCCTGAATGACCCCTGGGAGCAGAGTACCATCTCTACCCTACCACTGACCTCACTGACCCTATTTACAGGAGCAAGAAATAAATTTTTGTGTCAAGCCGCTGAAATTTGTTGTTGTTATAATAGTTAACCTACATGATTAAAACATGATCCTTCTCCCATCCAAATCTTCTTTTGTATTTTAAATACCAGCTCAAATACTCTTCTTCCAGGAAGATGGCCCTGACTGCTATAGTTTACTCTAGCCTTTAATACCTATGGCACTTGTTACTCAAATCACATAATTTACCTCTTAGCATGTATTTTTTTTGAAGTAGGACTTCTTGATGGACTATAAACTTCTCAAGACAAGAATCACATGTTAGATTTCTTTGTATCTTCACAGTGCCTAATAAAATAATAACTATCATATATATTATTTTCCTGGAACCATTATTTATATATAAACACATTTAATCCTCATAACAACTCTATGAGTTAAATACTATTATCTGCAACTCATAGATGAGGACATTGAAGCACAGAGAGGTTAAGTAATTTGTTCAAGGTCATACAGCTAGAATATGACAGAGCCAGGATTCAAACCCATAAACTTGGGGAACCTGGGTGGCTCAGTCAGTTACGTGGCTGCCTTCAGCTCAGGTCATGATCCCAGGGTCTTGGGATCGAGCCCTGCATCTGGCTCCCCGCTTAGTGGGGAGCCTGCTTCTCCCTCTCCCTCTTCCCCTCCCCCCTACTTGTGTGCTCTCTCTCACTTTCTCTCTCTCTCTCATCTCTCTCTCAAATAAATAAATAAAATCTTTAAAGAAAAAAACAACCACCCATAAATCTGAGTAATGAATGAGCTTCCAGTAGTTATACCATCTTAACCGTAATTGTCCCAGGAATGTTAGCTTGTATGTCCAATTGAAACTGCTGCCTCTTTTTGGCAGGGAGCAGTGGTGTCAGTCCCATGTTCTAGTATCTGAAGCTGGCTAGATGCAGGGGAGCTGTCACCCACACCTGCTAGCTGAGGGAACTGCAGGCCAGCTGGAAACAAATTTTGCAGGTAGGGCAGGGCAAGATTTACTCTTGTTGCTGGTATGTGTTCACTACCCAGAGCCCTGGAAAAAAATGTCAGTCAACCTTTTTTTTTTTTTTTTTTGCCTAGTCCCTAAAAGTAGAGATTACAACCCCTAGTAACAAAATTTCTCCTGAATCTGCTCTTGATATAATTATCTTTCCAGGGGTGCCTGGGTGGCTCACTTGGTTAAGTGTCTGACTTCAGCTCAGGTCATGATCTTGGGGTCCTGGGGTCAAGCCCCGCATCGGGCTCCATGCTCAGTGGGGAGTCTGCTTCTCCCTCTCCCTCTGTCCCTCTCCCCACTTGTGCTGTCTCCGTCTCAAATAAATAAAATCTTAAAAAAATTATTTTTCCAGCTTTACATTTCCTGTTAAACCTAGACCCAAGAATATCAACTATCTTCAAACAGAGTTTGGAGTCAAAAGGAAGGCCAGGATCTCAATCAAGGTGGCCTGTTGTACAACTCTTTCCCTGACACAGTCACTTAGTCACTTGCTTACTGGGTGTTTACTGAGCCCTGCTCTGCAGCAAATCATTCTGGGTTTTAGGGTACGGGGGACTCACACAGCCCCCATGCCACAGACACAGGAGAGATGGAAGGTACTTGCCAGGATATCTTCTGTTTACTTATTTGTTTTTAATAAAAGAATTCCACATATCTCCCCTGTGGGCTGGACTTAGTGACTTGCTTCCAAAGAATAAAGAATGGAAAATGAGAAATAGTAACCTAACGTTAGAGAAACCTAGAAGATACTACCCTAACTAACCCCAAGTATTATGGGCTGAAAGGTGCGTCAAATTTCATATTTTGAATTTCTATCCTCCCAGTACTTCGCAATGTGCTGCATTTGGAGATATGACCTTTAAAGAGGTAATTAAGGTGAAATGAGGTCATTCGGCTGGGTCCTAATTCAATCTGACCCATGTCCTTATAAGAAAAGAAGAGGTTGCAGATATGCACAAAGGAAAGACCATGTGAAGAGGGAGGGAGAAGTTGGCCATCTACAAGTCAGGGAGAAACTCCTTAGGAGAAACCACCCTTGAGGCCATATTGATAATGGACTTCCAGCTTCCAGAACTGTGAGGAAACAAATCCCTGTTGGTTAAGCTGCCCAGTCTGTGGTATTCATTACAGCAGCCCTAGCAGACTGATTGTTCCTCATCTACGAAGTGACCAAGTTTAACATTGCCTGCAATAAGACATGTCCCTAGGCATGGTAAGGAGGGTGCTTTACTCTGGAGTATTCTTGCCCAAAGCCACAACCCCAGTCTAATCATGAGAAAAACATCAGGCAAACCAAACTGAGGGACATTCCTCCAAATATCTGTCAAGGATGCCTCAGAACTGTCAAGATCATGAAAGACAAGGGAAGTTTGAGAAACTGTCACAGACCAGAGGAAACTAAGGAGAAATGACAGTTAAATGCGGTGTGGCATTCTGGATGGGGTCCTGGGACAGAAAAAGGGCATTTGTAGAAAGACAGTCAAAATCTAAATAAAGTCTACAGTTTTGTTAATAGTATATGCCAATGTTGGTTTCTTGATTTTGACAAATGTGATGACAACTGGCAATATAAGATGTTAACATCAGGGACACTGGATATATGAAACTACACTATCTTTGCAAATTTTCTGTAATTCTAAAATTATTCCAAAATTAAAAGTGTATTAAAAAACAAAGACTCCATTTGAGCCCCCATTTTCAGTTCTTTGGGATGTATATCAAAGAGTGGAATTGTTGGGTCATATCGTAATCCTATGTTTAACTTTTTGAGGAACTGCCAAACTTTTTCACAGTGGCTGCACAATTTTACATTCCCACCAGCAACTGTATGATTTCAATTTCTCCAGGTCCTCAACACTTGTTAGTTTCCACTATTTTGATTATGGGCATTCTAGTTGGTATGAAGTGGTATCCCATTGTGGTTTTGATTTGCATTTTTTAAAAATGACTAATGATGCTGAGCATCTTTTTGTATGCTTAGTAGCCACTTGTAGATCTTCTTTGGAAAAATGTCTATTTGAGTCCTTTGCCCATATTTAAAATTGGTTTGTTTGCCCTCTTGTTACTGAGTTGTAGAAGTTCTTCATGTATTCAAGAAGCCCTTATCAGATATGTGATGTTATTCCATTCTGTGGGTTGTCTTTTCACTTTTTTAAAAAAGATTTATTTGTTTGAGAGAGAGAGAGTGAGTGTGCAAGCAGGGTGTCAAGCAGAGGAGAAGAGAAGCAGACTCCCCTCTGAGCGTGGAGCCGATGCATGGCTCGACATGGGGGCTCCATCTCAGGACCCTGAGATCATGACCTGAGCCGAAATCCAGAGTTGGACGCTTAACCAACTGAGCCACCCAGGCGCCCCTCTTTTCACTCTTGATAGTGATCCTTTGAGGCACAAAAGGTTTTAGTTTGAAGGAAGTCCACTTTATTTTCTCTTTTGTTACCTATGCTTTGGGTGTCATATTCAAGAAACCATTGCTAAAGAGAAGGTCATGTAGAGTTGCTTCTATGGTTTCTTCTGAAAGTTTATGGCTTTAGCTCTTACATTTAGGTCTCTAATCCTCTTTAAGTTAATTTTTGGTGGTGTAAGATAAGAGACCAGCTTCATTTTTTTTTTCGTATGTGGATATCCAGTTTTCCCAGCACCTTTTATTAAAGAGACTGTTCTTTTCCCATTGAATGGCCTTGGCATCCTTGTCAAAAAATCTATTGACCATAGTTGTGAAGGTTTATTTCTGGACTCTCAATTGTATTCTATTGGTCTATATGTCTATCCTTATGCCAATGCTAAACTGTTTTGATTAATGTAGTTTTGTTGTTAATTTTGAAATTAAGAAGTGTGAGTCCTCCAACTTTGTTCTTATTCAAGATTATTTTTGACTCTTCAGGAATTCCTTGAAATTTACTATGAATTTTTGGATGGGTTTTTCCATTTCTGCAAAATAAAAATGTCATTGAGATTCTGATAGAATTGCATTGAGTCTGAAGAGCATCTTGGGTAGTATTACCCATCTTAACAACATTAAGTCTTCTGATCCATGAACGTGAGATATCTTTTTATTTATTTATATCTTCTTTAATTGCTTTTGGCAATGTTTTATAGTTTCCAGTGCACAAGTCTTGCACTTCTTTGGTTAAGTTTATTCCCAGGTACTTAATTCTTTTTGATGCTATTGTAAATGGGACTGTCATCTTAATTTTCTTTTCAGATTGTTCACTACTAGTGTACATAAATAAAATTAATGTTTGTGTGTTGATTTTGTCTCCTGCAACTTTGGTATCTATATTCACAGTAGCCAAAAGGTGGAAACTATTCAAGTGTCCATCAACAGAAAAATGGATTTTGTAAAATGTGGTATAGACATACAATGGAATATTATTTAGCTGTAAAAAAGAATGAAGTCCTGACACATGCTACAACATGATGAACCCTGAAAATATGCTAAGTGAAATAAATCAGTTACAAAAAGAAAAATATTACATGATCCCACTTACATGGGATATCTAGCATAACCAAATTCACTGAGAAGAAAGGTTAGAAGCTACCAGGGCCTGTGGGGGAAGGGAAAATGGGCAATTATTGCTTAAGGGATACAGAGTTTCTGTTTGGGGTGATGAAAAATTTGGAAATAGATAGAGGTGATGGTTGCATAACATTCTGAATGTAATTAATACCACTAAATCGTGCACTTAAAAATGACTTAAAAGGCAAGTTTTATGTTATATGTATTTTGCCACAATTTTAAACAATAGTTTAAAAAAAAATGTGAAAGTCATTTGGTGCAACCATGGTTCCAAAGCTGAATTCCTTTTTGACACACTGGCAGCCTCTGCTTACACACGTTCAGTGATGTAGAGCTCACCACAAAAAAACCCAAACCCCAAACCAAAACCAAACCAAACTAAAACAAAACAAAAACAAAGAATTCTTTTGTAACTTGAATAATTATTCAACCACACACATAATTACATATTGAAGTGGGGCTTTGCTCAGGGCCAGGCACACATCTATGGTTTCTCTACAAGGTGAGACCAGAGTGAGTCCACAAAGACATGTTTGCTTGGATCTTCGGGACTGGAGATGAAGCCCAATCATAGCAAATCGACTTGGGTGGCTTCCACACCATGGGCAAGTAAAGACTGGCACTCCCAGTTTTCAAATTGTGGGCTACCTATTAGTGGGCTGTATCATTTGATATGACATGACAACATTAAATAGAATCAGATAGACACTATCATGTGGACCAAGAGTAAGGACTACGTGTTATAGAAAAACTTAACGGCTTATTCCCATCCTCTCCCTCCCTCCCCCAACAGACAACAAATACATTTTTTATACTATTTTTCAAATTTTTAGAATATAGTTACAAGAAACAACAAATATATGTTATCCTCCCCTTGTCACAAAAGATGGGATACTCTAACACTGTTCTGCATTTTGCATTTTTTCACTGAATCCAGCTTAGATATCTTTTGTATCAATATATAAGAGAGTTTCCTCATTTTTTGTTATAGCTACATAACATTACATTATACAAATGTATCATAATTTTGTGATCATTCCTGTTTGGATATTTCAGTTATTTCCAATATTTTGCAAGTAGTGCTGCAATGAATAATTTTGTAGATATGTAATTTGTACCTGGTCAAGTATATTTGTAGGATACATTTGCTGAAGTGAAATTGGCCCGTGTGCTGGGCCAAAGACCATATGCATTTGTAATTTTTATAAATATTTCCAAATTGTGTTTGTAGAGGACTGTACCAATATACCCCCACAGCACCTTATGAGAGGGCCTCTTTCTCTATGGCCTTACCAGTAGAATGTTACCGGATTTTTGCAATCTGAGAAGTGAAAAATAATATCTCAATATGATTTTAATTTTTTATCTTCTTTTAGGGTGAGTATCTTTTCATGTATCTTAGAGCCACTAATATTTTCTCTTCTGTGAATTGTCATATTAGTTACCCATTTTTCTGTTATCAATTTTCTCTTTTTTTAAAAAGATTTTATTTATTTATTTGACAGAGAGTGAAAGAGAGTGCGTGCGTGAGCCTGAGCAGGAGTTGGGGGAGAGGCAGAGGGAGAGGGAGAAGCAAGCTCCCCGCTGAGCAAGGAGGCCTATGCGGGACTCCATCCCAGGACCCTGGGATTATGACCTGAGCCGAAGCCAGACGCTTAACCGACTGAGCCACCCAGGTGCCTGAGTTATTGGTCTTCTCATTGATTTCTTCTATAGTGTTCTCTAGGGAGATTAGCCCTTGGTCTCTAACGAGTTGAAAAAAAAATTCTTCTCCTAATCATTTATATTTTGGTTGGGCTAATAATGTGTTGTTTTTGCCATGCACACATTTAAGTTTTCATTTCATTACTTTTTTAAAGTTTTTATTTTAATGTCAAATGTTTCAGGTTTTTATGGCTTTTGGCTTTTCAATCTTTGTTGGAAAGTCTTTTTCTCTCCATATTTACTAAGGAATTATTAGGCTGGGTTTTTGTGTACTGTTTTAGTTGTTCACATAAATAAAATTATACCATTTATAGTATTCTGTATTTTTTTTTTCACTTAATCTGGATATCCCTGTGAGAACTAAAGATCCACTTCAATTATATTAGTGTGCTATGCCATGATACTGTTGTTTAGTGATTGATTATCCAGTATTAATGGCTTTCAAGTGAGTCTCAGTTTTCAGTATTACAAACAACTAGGTGGGACAAATTTTGCATGTGTCCCAGTGAGTTGTGAGGCTGGGATGTGTGAGAAAGAGCACAGGGGTGCAGGCTTAGGACGTACTTGTTCCATTTGTTTTTTCACTAGCAGGGCCCCCTAGTGGCTCAAGTGTAAGAAGGAGGATCAGACTTGGGAGCCTGGGCTTCTGTGATACAGCATAATGAAACTAAGGGGCCTTCAAATCTTCTGATTCAACTCTCTCATTTGACATACAGGGAAACTGAGACTCATGTAGGAGGACAGTAGCTCATCCCAGCTCAGCAAGCACAACAACCCCAGAGGTTGGCCCAGAACCCAGATCTCTGAGCCCCAGGTTGCAGCTCTGCCAGTGCCAGGCTGTTCCTTATATGGTGTGACCTCTCATTCCCGGACACGTTTTTGGCAAGGTACAATCTCTCAAAAGGTTGGCTGAATAAATCTTGCATTCACTTAGGGAACTGTCTTTGGGTTATCAGTTAAGGGAAAAAGTGAACTGCTGCAAGCCCTCCCTCCCTTCATCTCTTCTCTGTCCTTAGTATCTTTTGTGGGAAAAACAGCCTCCCTTTTGGGTGCCTCTCCACCTCCACCAGCATGGACCAACTGTGCTGGGGCTGGAGTAGGGCATGGAGATTGGAGAGACGCCAGTCCTTAAAATGCAAGGCAGCTGAGACTCAGAAAGGCGTATCTGTGCTGCTCTAGCCTTTCTCTATTGGGGGCTCTAAGGGACAGCCAGTTGGTGAAAAAGCTGCGGGTAACTCTCCGGGACCTGTATTTGCATTGACAAGCATACTACTTTAACTAAGACTCTGTTTATTTAATTCAAAAGGTGTGTCCTGTCTCACTAAGTACATTGTTGGCTTCCTGAGTACAAAAACTAGACCTGATGCTTCTTTGCAGCCTTCTGGGTCTCAGCACATTGCTGCATGTTCAGTTGGCTTCTGTCTCTCCATTCTTCCAACCACTGGAACAGTTAGAATCTTTATGTTAAAATTCAGTAATTAGGGGTGCCTGGGTAGCTCAGTCGTTAAGCGTCTGCCTTTGGCTCAGGTCATGATCCCAGGGTCCTGGGATCGAGCCCCGCTTCGGGCTCCCTGCTCCGCGGGGGGCCTGCTTCTCCCTCTCCCACTCCCCCTGCTTGTGTTCCCTCTCTCACTCTCTCTCTATGTCAAATAAATAAAAAAAATCTTTAAAAAAAAATTCAGTAATTATCCTCTTGCAATTGCATTGTTTAGCCCAATCACTTTCATGGCTGTTGGTCTTGTACCTCCAGTGAAATTACAAGCTCTTTATGGCAGGATTTGCACTGGGTTCCCTCTACTGAATCTCTCTTCCTGGACTTCTCCCCTATTCATCTTGCCTTATTTACACAGGTGTACTCTCACCCATTCTCTTTAGAAGAGAGCATAGATCCTAGGGTTTCCTCTATCAAATGAAGGGAAGTTAATATTTTAATTTTATACCTTTGGTTTCAAGCACTGTTAATTCCTTGTTCTTATGATTCTTGTAACAGCCTGAGATGTCATTCCCACAGTAGGGGGCAGGCTTAGATTTCAAAGCTGTTTTTATTACACAGGGGAAGAAGGGAACTCTCTTACAAGAAAATAAGAATTTCTAGAGAGAAACCACCCCTCTCTCTTCCTTCCCTTCCCATGCCCATTTCTGGAACCTAGAACTGGGTTCTGCCAGCATATTCTGACTGGCTAACAAAGGGTTCAAGGAATATCAAAGCAAGGATGTGTCTTGACTAAGGGCACTTTGAGAATTTATAGCAGAGATGGCATCAGAGAATCCACATCTTTCAAGCCCAAGGTAGGAGGTGGACTTTCCAGGGCATCAAATGAGGCCTTACAACAGGCTAGGCATACCTAGAAATCCAGTCTATGCTTTGCTAACAAAAGGCCCAATGTATGCAGGTCTACGCATCCTGGGGAATCTTTGCTTACCTCTACTGGCCCTCCTCTAATCAAAAGGCAAGAACATTCTCTGCTTTGTCTGAGACAAAAGCAAACAAGTAAGGAAATGGATTTTATTTAGATTGTAATAGGGAGAGCTCTCCAGATATGAAGATCAGAGTGCCTGCCGAGGTTGTTTTTGCCTTAGGCTTTCATAGGGAGGAAAGTGGGATGATTTGCAATCAGAAGCAGTTTCAGTCAGTCAGGTGAACAGAAAATGTTTATCCCTGTGTCTAGCTAGTTTCAGTGTGGAGGGCAGACTTCTAATCTCAGCCAATTATTCATGAAACAAAGTTGCAGGGTCTGAGTGGCCCTTAGGAGCAGGCTCAGACACAAGGGGAAAGGTCTTCTTTGCCTGGCCTATGTTACAGGCTAACAAAAGGGTCATGAAAGAGTGGAGAGTGAGTTTTATCTAAGTCATAGGCAGAAGGGTGGTTCTTTACAGAAAGCCCTTCAAAGATAACTGATAGGTCACGAGGTTTCTTAACCATTGCTCTTCACCAAGGGCACAGGGCTCAAGTAAAGTTTAACAATGTCTTTCATAAGGGGGCCCTTTTGGAAGTAAAAACTTCTACTCCGTATTACTGACCAAATGGTTTCTTTTTTTTTTTTTTAAAGATTTTATTTATTTATTTGAGAGAGAGAATGAGAGAGAGCACATGAGAGGGGGGAGGGTCAGAGGGAGAAGCAGACTCCCTGCGGAGCAGGGAGCCCGATGCGGGACTCGATCCTGGGACTCCAGGATCATGAACTGAGCTGAAGGCAGTCGCTTAACCAACTGAGCCACCCAGGCGCCCTGACCAAATGGTTTCCTAAGATGGGAATTAAGTCATTATTATTTTTAAGTAGGCTCCATGCTTGGGCTTGAACTCACAGCCCCAAGATGGGGCTTGAACTCACAACCCTGCAAGACCTGAGCCGAAGCAGTCCGACGCTTAACCGACTGATCCACCCCGGCGCCTCAAGTTATTTTAAAAAGATTTAAAAAAGGAAGAAAAATGCCTTGAAAGGGGTTCCCTTTCAATCACGCCAGTTAGTAACGCACCAGAGTTGCCAAAGCTTCGAACTACAAGCCCCAGAGAGCAGTGCGCCACTTCCGTCCCGTACTAAGGGCGGGAATCAAGCGCCTCGCTGCATGACGGGAAGCATACTTAATTTGCCGTATAATGAAAATGTAGTTGTAGCGGGTCTTCATTTTCCAGAAGCATAATTCAAGAAGATCTTCCAACAAGGCGCACGGGCAGAGAACCAATAAAGTAACGTTATCATCTCCGTGGGGAACATAACCGGCTCCTGCAAAAGAAGGTATTTAACTGAAGCTGGAGCTCCCGCTCAATTTACCCAGTAGTCTCTTTTCCGGCCACGCTGTGCGTCATTGCCGTTGCGTCTTCTCATTGGCCAGATGATAGGGGATGGCGCCTGCGCGCTGCATTCCTTTGAGGGTCGTGGGCAGACGCCATTTTCGCCCCAGAGGTGCTTCTGGGAAGTAGAGCGCGGATCCACACGCCTGCCCGCTTGCCAGGTACGGCCTCTTGTGCCGGGGCTTTTAGTTCGAAGTGTTTGCGCCTGCCGCAGCTGCTGTTTTACTCTCCGCACTCTCGAAACCCTCTAGTCGAGCGGGAGCTTCTGAGCATCGGGCCGCACCATCGGGGGGTCACATCGCCAGGAAGGAGGTGACGGGGGTGGCGCGGGGCGCGGACACTCCCCGCCGAGAGCCCGCCTGCCATGGATTCGGAATATTACAGCTGCGACCAGTCAGGTGGGGCAGGGACTTCGGGGACAGGGCTTGGGGGGCGGAGCAGTTATTCAGCGGGGCTTGGCCTCTCATCCTCGCGGGGTAGGGGAGGGAGGCCCCGGAGACGTTCCCTCCCCCGACTGGGCCCTCCGTGGACTGTGAAGCGGAGCGCGAAGAGCCCGCTGATCCGCTGCGGCCCCGAAGTTAGAACCTTGGAGAGGGGATTCTAGACGGAGAGCCGTCTTCTGAATCGGCGAAGTTTTTTGCTGAAACTGGGAAGCTACTTCCACATTTTAAGTGCTTCTATGTGTAAAGTCCTAGGGACGGTCTTTCCAGTTACGGATTTTTTTTTTTCCCCCCTGGAGTTGCGAGTGTTTTGCGAGAATTCAAGGGACCGGTTCAGTAGGGGGTGCGGTATCTTTCCTAGACTTTTCACACGGAGTTAGGGCGGTTTAATCTCGCCGGTAACAGTGGTTTCCAAGTAAAGAAAACGTAGGACCCTTGTTTGAGTTGTATAAATATTTTAGAGTAAGGCGTGTACTCTGGCACTGGTGATTTTGTGCCTTTCCTTCATCTTGAGACCTTTCCTCTTAATCTTTGTTTCCTGTTTATTCATTAAACACTGGGCACCCCCTTTGCTAACACTGTACTAGGCACCGGAGATACAAGGACGAATAAGGCATGACCTATGGGGAAGAACTTTACATTTCCTTTCACTTTGTGTCCTACTTCCATGAAGTATTCTCTGTCCGGAGTGCCTAAATGTCTGAATGTTAATCTCTTTTCTGTTTTTGGGTTCACTTCGCTTCGCTATATGATAGCGAATAGTGATGACTACAAAAAGCGTTTCCAGGCATGCACTGCTGTTTTGCTTAGAATGTTTGCCTGATATTTTCAAAATAGATTTCAAAATAGTTCTTTCTAAATTATTAAATTATTTTTCAAATAAATATATGTAATACATGTCTATGGGTTAAGTGCTGGAAGACTTGAAAAAATAACAGTTCCCTGACTTTTCATTCTTATAGCAGTTTTTTTTTATTTTTACCTTCATATTCTTAATTTATGCTCTTTCTTGTTGCATCATTTTTAGGCATCCCATAATGATTCCTTTTTGTGCTAGGACAGGATTTTAGCCTCTTCTCCCCCACACTCTCACTATTGCAGCATATTTATTCATTACATCAGAATTATTTGTAATTTGTATAAATATTCTTTACTTCTTAGACAAGTAGAGTAGCTCGTTAGTATGATAGTGATTTCATGCTTATACAACTTTTTGGTTTTGTGTAGTTGACTGCTTCATTTATTTTTATTAAACTTCTAACCAAGTCTTCCCATATGCTCCAACAGCCCTAAATCCCTCTCAAAATACAATTTTACTTTATATTTTTAAAGTATTGGTTAAAGGTAGGTAGCAATTCATTTTTACCATTTTGTAACAGTACAGTATATGCTTTATTTTAAGTTTATACTATTTCTGTACTGGAGTTCCTTGTGCTCTTCATTCATAAACAGATATTTACTGTACTGTGCCAGGCAGTGTTCTGGGCTCCAGGGAATCAGCAGTGAACCAAAATCCTTGCTCTTTTGGCTCTTTCATTCAAGTGAGAAAAGACCCACATTAAACAAAATAACTTGGTAAGTCATGTAGTACATTAGAAGGTGGTAAGTGGTGTGGAGAGAACAGACTCAGGTGTTAACGTAAAGTTGAAATAGTTAAAGAGCACACTATTATTTAGAGGTTGTTGACCTGGTCCTTAGTGATGTTTCTTAAGCTTCACATTTCTTTTATGATGTATTTTTGCTGCCACATATGTCACAATATGTGTTCTGATTGTTGGTATTTATATATAAGCGTTATACCGTTGTCTTATTTACACCATTAGTATCATTAGTCATGCTTCATCAGTGGTAACCTTTGCTCTTACATTATTCTTGATTCATTGTGTTCATTTCAGTTGTAGATGTCATCCATCTTACACCTTAAGTGGGTTTTTGTTTTATTTTTAAGCAGATGATGGTGGCGCTACCCCAGTACAGGATGAACGGGATTCAGGGTCAGACGTTGAGGATGATGTAAATGAGCAGCACTCTGGATCAGACACTGGAAGTGTAGAACGTCATTCAGAGGTATTGGCTAAACAACATCTTTGGGGAGGCTTTTCCCTTGCATTCTGTGAGACGTGTTTTTATTTAGGAGTTGTAGAGATCCTGTCACATGTTGTAGGCTTCAAACCCTGGGAGTAAAGGATTTTAAATTAATAGAGAACTGCTTTAAAAATAAACAGGGGTAGTCTGGTTTCTTAGGAAATCACAGGGAAAGAATTTCTGATTGGGCCCCTCTTCAGATAGTAGGCAGTTTTGAAATGTGCATATTGATTCAGAAAATGGGCCAGGCCCTTTGATATTTGAGTAGGTCTCCCCATCCCAAAATGATGTCTGATAGGGGCAATGAGCATTTGCAAGCTGAAGAAATATCAATTGGGATAGAAAGTTATGGGGATTATCACCTATTAGAATTCTTATCAGGATTTGGCTTTCTCAGTCTGAAGTGTTCCAGTGTATATAATGTATGTAATGACATTAAACAGAATTTAAAAAGCTGTTTTTGATTAATAATACAGAGTAATGTTGGATCTTGTGTACAGCATTTCAACATATTTGGCCTAATAAACATTTTAAAAACTATTTAATTTGCTTCCCTGGTTTCACAGTCTGTACTACACAGTGTTAACAAAATAAAATTGAGACATTTTTCCAGTAATTCAGCTATACGTTTTTGGTAAACAAACTGAAACCTATAGGAATGATAAAGATGATAAGATTTTTCTTTTAAGAAGTTCATGTCTCATATATTTTGTTTGATTACACAGGAACAGAAAATTGTCCAATTTTAAGTAGGAGATACAATTAGAGATTGTATTATTGATTCTGTTCTTTGACATATCATGAGTGTGTTTAGACATCCAACAAATATTTATTGAGCATCTGCTATGTGTTGGGTTCTTTTGAACTATCCAGGACTAGATGAGGTCTCACCATCACCAAAGTGCTTCTCTTCTTGGATTTATTTTTCATAAGGGGGAGAAAGACATTAAACAGTATTTTTTAAAAATTGTGTAGTTTGTTAGGAGATGATAAGTGCTGTGGAGAAAGAAGAAAGTTAGAAAAGGATGAAGGGTGCCAGAATAGAGGGCAGGTTCTGTTGTTAAATAGGGAGGTACACATAGGCCTTATTAAGAAAGTGACTTTTGATCAAGGTGTGAAGGGAGGTAAAGGAATAGCCCTGTGGCTGTGTAGAAGAACACACACACACACACAC
>NC_058405.1:84480140-84495577 GCF_002201575.2 Neomonachus schauinslandi
AAGGAATAGCCCTGTGGCTGTGTAGAAGAACACACACACACACACACACACACTATTCCAGGCAAAGACCCTTAGGTGTGAGTGTGCTTGATGTGTTCAAGGAACGCCAAGGAGCCAGTGTGGCAAGAGGGGAATAAGGAGGGGGCACATGAGATTGGAGGCTAAATGGACTGGGAGAAAGGCTTATCTTTTAGTTATTTTGATGCCGCTCAGTTTTTTGTATGCTCTTAAGTATTTAGACTAAATTCTAATAATGTATTAATTGATAGGTAGAAATTACTTGATAATGTAAACATTGTTACAGTTTATTAGTGTGTAGGGCTTTATTAACGTTTCCACTTAGGAAAATAGCATGAGATGATTGACTCAGGGCTTTATGATTCAGTTGTAAATGTAATGTAGGCTTACCTTTAAGCATCTTCAACTACTTTTTTGTAATGAGGTGGATTCTAAATAAATGTGCATGCTGAAAATTTGGAAACTGTATTAAAAGCTTAAAGAAGAAAATTAAAATCGGTATACTGTTATCACAAATGACTTAACTTTTTATATTATTTGTCCTGCATTTTTATTGTCTCATATATATAATGTGTGTGTACATTTTAAGTTACTTGAGATTTTACTGTATATTTTGTATCTATATAATGTTTTTTATCTGTTCACTTAAGGTTGTACCTAAGAATTTCTCTATGTCATTAAAGAGTTTCACTAAGCATAATTTTATTGCTTATATAATATTTCATAAAATGGATGAACCATTAATTGTTCAACACTTTCCTGATTGTTGACCTTTAGAGTGTTTCGATATTAAAAATGAAGTCTACTGTGAATATATTTTTGTTCTTTCCATAGATAATCCCTTCCAGGAGGATTATCCTAATTTTTTAAACTACTAGGGTGTAGTTTGAGAATGCCAATTTTACCCTTATTAAGTGTTGAGTGCTGCATTAATGCTCTTTTGGCTGTTTAAAATGGCTTCTCAAGAGAAATTTTGGGTTGTTTTCCTATGAAAAATATTTTCTAGAAGGTAGTGGGATGTTAAAAGAGTACCGTTTGTATTAAATTGAACAATTCTGATGACAGGCCCAAAACCTAAAAAATGTGTATTAGTTTCCTTTTGCTGCCATAACAGTTTGACACAAATCAGGTGGCTTAAAATAAAAGAGATTTATTATCTTAAAATTCTAAGGAAATTGGAAGTCTAAATTGGGTCTCAAGGGGTTAATGGGTTAAAATCAAGTTATTACCAGGGCCATGTTCCTTCTCTAAAGGAGAATCCATTTCCTTGCCTTCTCCAGCTCTGTAGATCAGTTGCATTTGTTGGCTTGTGGTTCCTTCATCATCAAAGCCAGCACCATAGCATCTTCAAATCTCTTTGACCTCTGCAGTCACATCTCTATCTCTTACTCTGACCCTCCTGCCCCCTCTTTTTTTTTTTAATTTTTTGTTTTTTATTAACATATAATGTATTATTTGTTTCAGGGGTACAGGTCTGTGATTTATCAGTCTTACATAATTCACAGTGCTCACCATAGTACATACCCTCCCCAATGTCTATCACCCAGCCACCCCATCCCTCCCACCCCCCTCCACTCCAGCAACTCTCAGTTTGTTTCCAGAGATTAAGAAGTCTCTTGTGGTTTGTCTCCCTCTCTGGTTTCATCTTGTTTCATTTTTCCCTCCCTTCCCCTATGATCCCCTATCTTGTTTCTCAAATTCCTCATATCAGTGAGATCATATGATAATTGTCTTTCTCTGATTGACGTATTTCGCTTAGCATAATACCCTCTAGTTCCATCCATGTTGTTGCAAATGGCAAGATTTCGTTTCGTTTTTTTTTTTTTTGATGGCTGCATAATATTCCTCTCAGTGTCTGTGTGTGTGTGTGTGTGTGTGTATGTATCACATCTTTATCCATTCATCTCTTGATGGACATCTTGGCTCTTTCCATAGTTTGGCTATTGTGGACATTGCTGCTATAAACATTGGGGTGCACATACCCCTTCGGATCACTACATTTGTATCTTTGGGGTAAATACTCAGTAGTGCAATTGCTGGGTTGTAGGATAGCTCTGTTTTCAGCTTTTTGAGGATCCTCCATACTGTTTTCCAGAGTCTGTCTCCCTCTTATAAGGACCCTCATAGTTATATTGGGCCTACTCAGATAGTCCAGGGTAATCTTCTTATCTCAGATTCCTTAATTACATCTGCACAGCCCCTTTTGCATGTAAAGTTAACGTGCACAAGTTCTGGGGATTAGGATGTGGACATCTTTTGGAGAAGCATTATTTTGCCTACCACAAGATGGTACTCAAAACATGGTTCTCCAATAATGCAAAAAAGGTTTTTCCCATTAGCATTTTAGAGTTTAGGCTGGTTTCTGAAAAAATTCATTTCACTTAATAGTATTCACTCTGTGTGTATTTGTTTAGATCTCTAAGGAAAGTTTTGAAAAAACTCAAGATAATTTATTTTTATTTTTAAAAATTTTTTATTGTTATGTTAATCACCATACATTACATCATTAGTTTTTGATTCAAGATAATATTTTTAAAATTAAAATTAAAAATATAAAATACGGAAAGTCAAGATAAGTAACAGTGCTTTGCTGGTCCATATTGGAGCCTACAAAAGGAAAAATCAGTAATACTGTATTTTTAAAATCTTGATATCTTGTTCATTATGGATTTTTCTACATCATCTGATCTTGAAAATTATCACTTGTCTTTTTTTAAAAACTGCTTTATTGAGATAAACTTACATACCCTACAGTTCGCCCATTTAAAATGTGCAGTTCAGTCATCTTTAGTATATTCACAGTAGTGCAGCTGTCACCATAGTCAATTTTAGAATCTTTTCGTCACTTCAAAAAGAAACTCTTTAGCTATGACCTGCTTATCACTCACACCCTTCCCCCCTTCCCATCCTTCTGGACACTCCATGTGAATGGAATTACATAATATGTGGTCTTTTGTGACTGGTTCGTTCACTTAATGTTTTCAAGGTTTAGTCATTGTAAACCATATATGTTGGATATATGTATACACCATACCCATATATGTTGTAGCATGTATCAGTACTTATTTCTTTTTGAGGTAATATTCCATTGTATGGATAAACCACATTTGTTTATCCATTTGTCAGTTGATGGACATTTAAGTTTTTGCCTTTTGGCTGTTATAAGAAATGCTTCTATAAACATTTACATAGAAGTTTTTGTGTGGACATGTTATTTCTCTTGGGTATGTGCCTAGGAATGGAATTACTGGGTCATATGGTAACTTTATTCTTAATTGTTTGAGGAACTCTCAGGCTGTTTTCCGCAGTGGCTGCACCATTTTACATTCCCAGTAGTAGTGTATGAAGGTTCTGATTTCTCTATATCCTTGCCAACTCTTGTTATTACCTGACTCTTTGATTATAGACATCTTAGTGGATATGCAGTAGTATCTCATTATGGTTTTGATTTGCATTTCCCTGATGAGTAATGATGTTCATTATACTTATGTGGGTATTGGCCATTTGTGTAACCTCTTGGGAGAAATGTCCATTCAGATCCCTTGTTCATTTTTTAACTGGGCAATTTGTCTTTCTTATTATCGAGTTCTAGGAGTTCTTTAAATAGTATGGATACACGTTAGATGACTGATTTGCAAATATTTTCTCCTGTTACATGAGTTATCTTTTCACTTTAGTGATTTTTTGACACAAAAACGTTTCTAATTTTAATGAAGTTCAATTTTTTTTTTCTTTTGTTGCTTGTACTTTTAGTGGCATGTCTGGGAATTCTTTGCCAAATCCAGGGTCATGAAGATTTACCTCTGTGTTTTATTTTAAGAGTTTTATAATTTTAGTTCTTACATTGAGATCTTGGGTTCATATTGGGTTATTTTTTGTATATACTGTGAGGTAAGTGTCCAGTTCCATTCTTTTGTTTGTGGATATCTAGTTGTGTCAGCACCATTTGTTGAAGAGATTGTTCTTTCCTCATTAAATGGTCTTGGCCCCTTGTTGGCCATAGATGTTAATGGTTTATTTTTGTATCTTCAGTTCTAATTGATTCATATCTGTGTCTGTACTTACACCAGTGCCATAGTATCTTGAGTAAGTTTTGATATCAAGGAGTGCGAGTGCTACTTGTTCTTTTCCAACATTGTTTTACCTCTTCTGGGTCCCTTGCAATTACATACGTATTTTAGAATCGGCTTGTCCATTTCTGCAAGGAAGTTAGCTGGGGTCCTAGTAGGGATTGCAGTGAATCTATAGATGAGTTTGGGTAGTGTCATTATCTTGACAATGTGAAGCTACTGATCCCTGAATATAGGGTATTTATTCATTTATTTAGGTCTTCAGTTTCTTTCAACAATTCATTGTAATTTTCAGTATACAAATGCTGCATTTTTAAAAAAATTTATTCCTGTATTTTTCTCTTTGTTTAGTGAGTGGAATTGTTTTATTAATTTCACATTCAGATTGTTACCATTTTTCCTATTCTAATTAATTGTATTATGGTCTGAGAACATGCTTTGTATAATATCTATTCTTTTAAATTTATTGAGGTTTGTTTTATGGCCTAGTGTATGGTCTGTCCTGGAGAATGTTTCATGTGCACTTGAGAAGAATGTATAATCTGTCTTTGCATCCACAGTGTGTCTCCTGTACTCAGCATATTGTTGGATATGTATTTTTTTTAATCTGGTTTCTGTCTCTTTTTGGGTGGGGAGGGGCAGAGGGAGAGGGAGAGAGAGATTCTTAAGCAGGCTCGACGCCCAGTGCAGAGCCCGATGGAGGGCTCGATCTCACAACCCTGAGATCATGACTTGATCTGAAATCAGGAGTCCAGCACTAAACTGACTGAGCCACCAGGTGCCCCTCTGGTTTCTGTCTCTTGACTGACTTGTTTAATCCATTCACAATCTAATATTTTTGGTAGAGTTGCAGTCTGATGCTTTAATGTGTATTTTATAGTCTTATCTCTTATTACAGTCTTTCATTTAAAATCTAATTTGTCTGATATAAGGATTGCCACCCCAGCTTTTTTTGATGTCCATTAGCATGATAAATGGTTTTCCACCCCCTCACTTTAAATCTGGAGGTGTCTTTGGTTCTAAAATGAGTCTCTTGCAGATAGCATATAGATGGTCTTCCTTTTTTATCGAATCTGATACCCTGTGTCTTTTGATTGGGTCATTTAGCTCATTTACATGCAGAGTAACTATTGAAAGATAGGAATTTAGTGCCATTTTACAAGTCACTGTTTCTGTATATTGTCTCTGTTCCTTTCTGGTCTATGTTACTTTTGGGCTATCTCTTCCCCTAAAGGATCCCTTTTAATATCACTTGCAGGGCTGGTTTAGTGATCACAAATTCTTTTCGTTTCTGTTTGACCTGGAAGCTTTTTATCTCTCCTATTTTAAATGACCTCCTTGCTGGGTAAAGTATTCTTGGCTGCATATTTACCTCATTTAGCACCCTAAATATATCATGCCAGTCCTTTCTGGCCTGCCAGGTCTCTGGTATAGGTCTGCTGCCAGTGTAATGTTTCTACCGTTGTAAGTTACAGACCTCTTGTCCCGAGCTGCTTTCAGGATTTCCTCTTTGTCTCTGAGATTGCAAGTTTCACAGTTATATGTCGAGGCATTGACCAATTTTTATTGATTTTGAGGGGGATTCTCTGTGCCTCCTGGACTTGAATCCCTGTTTCCTTCCCCAGATTTGGGAAGTTCTCTGCTGTAATTTGTTCCAGTATATCTTCTGCTCCTCTCTCTCTTTTCTCTTCCAGGATCCCAATTATTCTAATACTGTTTCGCTTTATGGCATCACTTATCTCTCAAATTCTCCCCTCGTGATCCAGTAGTTGTTTATCTCTCTCTTTCTCAGCTTCTTTATTCTCCATCATTTGGTCTTCTGTATCACTAATTCTCTCTTCTGCCTCATTTATCTTAGCAGTGAGAGCCTCCATTTTTTTAATTACATCTCATTAATAGTCTCTTTTATTTCGACTTGATTAGATTTTAGTTCTTTTATTTCTCCAGAAAGGGATACTCTAGTGTCTTCTATGCTTTTTTCCTAAGCCCAGCTAGTATCTTTGCAATTGTTCTTCTGAACTCTAGTTCCAACATCTTATATCCAGACTGATTAGGTCCCTGGCAGTCAGTTCTGCCTCTTGTTCTTTTTTGAGGTGAGCTTTTCTGTCTTGTCCTTCTGTCCAGAGAAGGCTAAATGAATGAGAGAACAAAATACTAAAATGGCAACAATGACCTCAGAGAAGTATACCCTAAACAAATCAAAAGAGACCTGAAACCGGGGGGGGGGGGAATAAATAAATAATTAAAAGAGAATATAATTAGACAAGTGAACAGAATAGAGCAATACACTGGATCCTGTATGTATTTTGGTCTGTTTGTTAGAAAACGAGATCCCAAAACTGTAAAGAAAGAAAAACTTATGTAAGTACAAAAATAAAATTAAATACAATGAAAGGATAGAATGTAACTGTAAAAATGAAAATTAAAAAATAAAAAGAAAAACAGAAGGAATATAAACAGACAGGTGAACAGAATAGAACAATACGCTATATCCTGAGTGTATTTTGGTCGGTTTGTTAGAAGAAACTACATCTCAAAATTGTAAAGAAAGAAAAACTTTTATATATACAAAATTAAAATTAAATACATTGAAAGGGTAGAATGTAAAGATGAAGATTTAAAAAGACTTTAACAAAACAAAAAAAAAGAAGAAAAAAAGGGAGAGTATGATCAGATAGGTGAAGAGAACAGAGCCATACACTAGATTCTGGGTTGTTTTGGTCTGTTAGAAGAACTGCATCCCAAAATTGTAAAGAAAGGAAAATATATATACAAAAACAAAATTAATTACAATGATGTAGCTGTAAAAATGAAAATTACAAAATATTTTTAAAAAGAATTGATAAAATAAGAAATTGGCTGAAAAAGGAAAGAGAAAAAAAATTTGAAAGACTAAAGAATCATGGGGAAAAAAACCCGTGAATTCTATATACAATTTTCTGCTAGTGCTGGAGTTTTGCAGTTCTCTGTGATGGGTAAACTTGGTCTTAGCCAGATATTCTTGCTGATCTTCTTGTGTGTGGGTGGGGTCTGTTGCCTTGATTCTCAAGTGTCTTTGCCTGGGCAGAATTGCACTGTCCTTGCCAGGGGGCCAGGCTAAGTAAGCAGCTCTGGATTGCTCTATGTGCCTTTTGTTCCCTGAAGGCTTTCTGTGCTGCTTTAGAGGCTGAGAATGAAAATGGCGGCCTCCCAATCTCCAGCCCCATAGTCAAAAACCTTGGGATCCCACTTCTCAGAGCCCCCCAGGGAAAAGCAGTCAATCACTCCTGTCTCCTTGGTTTCCTTCCGCACTTGTGCTCACTTAGCCTATGACTGTTTCTATCTCAGGCATGTGACCCTGTTTGGAATCTCCAAACCCTGCAGACTCCTGCGGCACACATGCATGCCGTTCCTCCCAAGGGAGGAAGGGGGCCTCTCGGGGGTTCTGCCACTTGCTGGGCCCCTGCTCAGAGAGCAGTTGCCTGACTGTGCCTAGGTTTGTGATTTATGGCAACCCTGAGCTGAGAGCCCACTCCTGGGCTCACTGTTTACAGCCGGTTTCCCCCGCTTTGATGCCTGGGAACTCTGCTGCACTCAGGCACCCCTGGTCTTCCTGTGACCCCAAGGATCCTGAGACCATACTGTCCCACCTAGGATTCCAACCCTCTTCACCACCTGAGCGCCTTTCAGGCAGGGCAGTCCCTCACCAGAGCAGACTTATAAAAGTTCTGATTTTATGCTTCCCTGCTATATCATTTTCCAGTGGCCAGCTTACAGAGCCCCCCCCCCCACAGTTTATCTTCCCATATGTCCCCTAGGATTCACTTTTCCGCACCTCCTACCTTGCAGAAAGTGGTAGCTTTTCTATTTATAGAGTTGTAGCTATTAGATCTCTGGTTGAGTTCACAGGTGTTTAGAATGATTTGATAGCTATCTAGCTGAATTCCTGGGACCAGATGAAACTAAGGTCTCCTACTCTTCCACCATCTTGGACTAGTTCTCTTTCACCTCTTTGGTTAAGTTTATTCCTAGGTATTTTATTCTTTTTGATGTATTATTAATGAGATTATTTTCTTATTTTCTTTTTTTATATATATATTTTTTAAGATTTATTTATTTATTTATTTGAGAGAGAGAGAGAGCATGAGGGGGGGAGGGTCAGAGGGAGAAGCAGACTCCTTGCTGAGCAGGGAGCCTGATGTGGGACTCAATCCCAGGACTCCAGGATCCTGACCTGAGCCGAAGGCAGTCGCTTAACCAACTGAGCCACCCAGGCGCCCTCTTATTTTCTTTTTTTAAAGATTTTATTTATTTGACAGAGAGAGACCCTGTGATAGAGGGAACACAAGCAGTGGGAGTGGGAGAGGGAGAAGCAGGCTTCCCGTGGAGCGGGGAGCCCGATGCTGGGCTGGATCCCAGGACCCTCGGATCATGACCTGAGCCGAAGCCACTTAACGGCTGAGCCACCCAGGCACCCCTCTTATTTTCTTTTTTTTGAGGTTTTGTTGTAAATGTATAAAAATGCAACAGATTTTTGTATATTGATTTTGTATCCTGAAACTATTGAATGCATTGATTAGTTCTAACAGTTTTTGGTGGTCTTCTATATATAACGTGACGTCTGCAAATAATGACAGTTTTGCTTCTTCCCCTCTGATTTGGATGCCTTTATTTCTTTTTCTTGCCTAATTGCTGCAGCTAGGACTGCCCCACCACTGTGTTGAATAAAAGTGTTGAGAATGTTGTCTTTTTCCTGATCTTAAAGGAAAAGCTTTTAGCTTTTGATTGACTATGATGTCATCTGTGGGCTTGTCATATATGGCTTTTATTATGTTGAGATAAGTTCCCTCTTTACCAGTTTGTTGAGAGGTGTTTTATCATAAGTGGATGTTGGATTGTGTCAAATGCTTTTTCTGCATCTATTGAGATGATGATTTTTAGCCTTCATTTTGTTAATGTGATGTAATGCATTGATTGATTTGTTGAACTATCCTTGCATTACTGGAATAAATACCATTTAGTCATGGTGTACTGTTGAATTTGGTTTACTAATTTTTTTTTTAAAGATTTTATTTATTTATTTGACAGAGAGAGACACAGCGAGAGAGGGAACACAAGCAGGGGGAGTGGGAGAGGGAGAAGCAGGCTTCCCGTGGAGCAGGGAGCCCGATGTGGGGCTTGATCCCAGGACCCTGGGATCATGACCTGAGCTGAAGGCAGACGCCTAACGACTGAGCCACCCAGGCACCCCGGTTTACTGTTTTGTTGAGGATTTTTTCACTTGTGTTCATCAGAGATACTGGCCAGTAATTTTCTTTTCTTGTAGTACCTTTGTCTGGTTTTGTTATTAGGGTAATGATGGATTCATAAAATGAGTTTGGAAGTGTTCCCTCAGCTTCCTCTTCTACTTTTTAGAAAAGTTGGAGAAGGATTGGTATTAATTCTTCTTTAAATGTTTGATAGAATTCAACTGTGACTTATTAACATCTTTTTGACTAGGTTCCTAAAAGGGATATAAACATCAGTGGGATTTTCATCAGCTGTATTTGTTCTTTGTAGTGCATGTTGAAAACTCAGAATCTTCACATATCTTTTGTGGTCAGGCAGATAGTGAAAAGGGGAAAGCTTTTAAAAAAATCTTTTTCAATAGTTATCACCAAAACCATACATTTTTAATAAAGCAATTTGAGTATGAATGTGACTGGTTATAACTAGTTGCCAGTTCTAATTTTTGTTGTTTTACTTGAATATTTTCTTGGACAGCATGAAATTAGCTTTGTGGTTTATGGTCAGCTGGTTTTTGTTCCATGGAAAATATATTGGAGGAAATACGTATTTTAAAATCCAGAAGCCTGTAGATTTCATCTGTGTAGAAGGTAGAAGAGGGTTTCACACAAGAAAATAGTATGTGGGACTATTGACATAGAGGTTGTTTGGAAATGGAGCCTGGCTTCTCATTGTTTTCTAACTGTAGGCAAAGCAGAGTGGGCCCACATCCATCTACTGTTGAAGTTGGGGACAGTCCCATTAGCCCAGCCTCATTTTGAATTGTAGTCTGCTCTTGCTTGGATCTTTCCACAAGAGTTTGTCCTAATATAAGGGAAGCATTCCTATGGAGACTACATTAGAGCAATTAGAATATTCTTTTGGCACTGCTGTCCTTGTTTACCGTATTTCTTGCCAGTTCTTTTAGTTCCATCTACACTTTCTTTTCTTTGTGTTAGGTCTCAGGCTTTGCCGTTGAGTCTACCAAATTGAGGAGAAAACGTTATTTTGTGTTGGTTCTTTGCCGTTAAGCATTGTCTTATGGGGTTTTGTTTCATTTTGGTGAATTTAAGTGTCTTCTGTATACTAAAGGTAAAAGATACATTTTTTTAAAAATGGTCTCTGATCTTAAGGTCAGTGTATTATAAAGATAATTGTGTAAACATCACCTTTCGGGGCGCCTAGGTGGCTCAGGTCATGATCCCAGGGTCCTCGGATCAAGCCCCACATTGGGCTCCCTGCTCAGCAGAGAGTCTGCTTCTCCCTCTCCCTCTGCCTGCTGCTCCCCCTGCTTGTGCTCTCTATCTCTCTGTCAAATAAATAAATAAAATCTTAAAAAAAAAAAAATAAACATCACCTTTCAGTGAGGTAGAGGTACAAGATGCTATGGGGGTATGAAGGAATGGTAAACCAGCTCAGCCTTTTCAGATGATGTGTTTGAGCTGAGTCTTAAAGGGTGAATGTTTTGCAATTAATTAGTAATAAGATATTTTGTTACGAATGGCTAATAGCATTTATTGAGTGCTCACAGGCACTGTGCTAACTACTTTTCATACATATGATCCTCAAAACCTCCCTCTAAGGTATTGGTACTATCCCTAACTCCATGAGATTGAGAACACTGAGGCTTAGAGAAATTAAGAAAATTTTCCTAGATGATAATAGAAGGTGGCTGAGCTAGGGTTTGGACCCCAGATTTTTCCAGTTCTAGAGTCTGTGTTGTTAACTGTTAACGTTACGTTGTACACAGTCCATTCTGTCTAGAGAGGAAAATGGAAGAGTCCTCAGGAAGAGGCTATTTTTGCCCAGTTTTGAGGTACGAAAAAGGCAAGATGGGGAAAGGATATTCGAGGCAAAAGGAACAGCATTTGTAAAGGCATGGAGGTAATGAAGTAGTAGTTCCATGTGTCTGCAGTAGAATTTTAATGTGTGGTTAGAATCACTTGGATTAGATGTCAAAATGCAGATTCTGTGACCTCTTCTTCAGATTTACTGGATTAATATCTGGAGCTTTTTCATCAACAGCTCCCCAAATGATTCTAATGCAGATAGAATCATTTGGGAAGTTTGGGAACTGCTGGTGCAGTGCACAGGGTTGATATTGGAGAGAGGGCAGAAATGAGTCTGGAGAGGTAGTAGGCAGGAGTAGGAGTTTGCTTCATCATTATGAACTCTTAAGCTTTGTGTGCAACTTGCTTTTTCTGCTACTCATCAGGAGTGCTTTTATTTTTGACTATCTGATTCTAAGGTCAACCAGCTTTTGACAAAGAAATGCTTGTATATAGCTTCATTTTATTATGTGTATGCTTGCTGTAAAACTGGGAGTTTCTCAAAGTCCACTCCAGGAGCTACACTGGATAAACAGCATTGTGTATAATAGCATTATGTAATTTTGTTGCTGGATTTCTTAGATTCTTTCATATGCTAGTAAAGATGATACATATTGACAACTTCCAAGATGAGGTTTTCAAATACATCTTCTGGAACTGAGGTCCATTGAAACATATTTTTGAAATCTCCTGCAGAAATGTCTTCATGGCATTTAACTGTGTGACTTGGTATTGAATGTTTTACCAATTTATAATGGTAGGTTAGTATGCAAGTTCAACAGTTTTGTTTGACTCTTTTAATGGGTTAGGAAGAAACAAGTATCCTGAGTTTGGTTCTTTACAAGGATTTCTATTTGACATTTATACACTTTGAAATTTACAAATTAATACTTGCTTTATGTCAGTTTTATTATTTACTTTGTAACTCTTAAATGTTAATCATCTCTGGGTAAGTGTATTGTGGCCCTGGTCCATATGGAGTGTGGTTTCTGTTTGTATGCTGAGCCAAACAACCAGATCATTCCTTAATGGGTAACCAGTATGTATTTGTATCTACAGTGTGAACGATTATAAGAGGGAGGTGTGAGGCATTATAGACATTTTTAAAGATTCTAAAAAACCTCAGAGTGGTCAGTTTCTTTGACAGTTAACAATTAGGGAATTTTTTAAATTATTAAAAACACGGCATTTAAATGGCAGTTCCTACAATTGATTTGTTTTACTCATATCTGACTTTTTAAAAAACTGTATTTTGGGTTTTTTAAGTTTGCAGTTTAAGCTAATTGTTGAAACCAGCCTAAAAATTTTGAATATTGTTCTGATAACTTTTAAGTGTAACTGTATGACTTCTAATACACTTTTCCTGAGTCCTGTGGTGTCACTGCCTAAGTGCATTCTTCAACTTGAGTCTGTTGACAAGCACTTTCTTAGTGTGCTTAGCAGTGATTTCTTACCTTTTTGTCTTCACCATATCACACATAATGAATAGATACCCAGTTTTTATGAAATTCCTCAAAAATTGATGAGAATTCCTAAGTTTCACAATCCTGACCATATGTAATGTCTTTGTCATGGTTGCTTGTTTTATTTATTTATTTTTAAAGATTTATTTATTTATTTGAGAGAGAGAGCAAGAGGGGGGAGGGAGAGGCGGGAGGGAGAGGGAGGAGAGTCCCCGCTGAGCAGGAGCTCGACAAGGGGCTGGATCCCAGGACCCTGGGATCATGACCTGAGCTGAAGGCAGACACTTAACCTCCCGAGCCACCCAGGCGCACCATGGTTGCTTGTTTTAGAATGTATACACCATGTGTCTGGAAATCCAGGGTAGAATATAGCAGATAAGTTTTGGGATGACTGTCTAGTTCATGATATCTCTTCCTCTCTGGCAGTGGCTCCCAGTGCTCTGTCCATGCTCTGGCTGTATAACCCAGTGAATACTGAGTCACGACATCTGATACTGCTCTGGCCATTTAGATCACCTGTCCTGGGAGTTTAAAATTTAGATCCTAGACACAGAAATTTAGCATGGTTAGAGTGAGTCATGGTATTGATAGTGCTCTAGTAGAAAGGTCCTTGAGTTCCCTTTTCTAAACTCTGAGCTGCCTTGGTTCCTACCCTTTCTGAGTCTTTAGTCATTCATTCCACTTTGATTCTGGGAATATTGTTCTTTTTTCTGAAGATAGCCAAAGATGGTTTCTGTTGTTTGCAGTAAAAGTAAATTGAGCCACACACGAACATGCTGTTAGAATTATGTTATGGGTGTGTCATGGACAGCATTCCAAAAGCCAGTTAAAATTTTACGTTTTGCCTCCTGCTTTAGTTCCTCTGCTGGTGCCTGTATGTCCCACCTTCCCTCCTCAGTAATCTTGTTAATTTTTTTTAACTCTTTTATCACAAACTAGTTGCAAATACCTGTTGTCTACACACCTTTTATAGCTCAGTTTCATATAGATCACTTCCTGTTGGCTTTCAAAATAACATGCATACCTTCATGATAGTGCATATTAGTTTATGTTGTTATGATACATTTGTCTGGCTCATTAGAAAGCAGCTTCTTAGGATCAGGCATTGAGACATGTTCAGCCTTAACTCCCAGCACTTGCACATAGCTTGTTGAGTTAATCTTCACTTTAAAGTATAGTTGGCCCTTGAACAATATGGGTTTGAACTGCACAGGCGTACTTATTTGTGGATTTTTTTCCCCCAATAAATACAGTACAGTACTGTAAATGTATTTTCTGTTATGACTTTCTTAATAGCACTTTTTTCTAGCTTACTTTATTGTAAGAATATAGTATATAATACATATAATATACAAAATATGTGTTAGTTGACATGTTATGTTATTGGTAAGGCTTCCAGTCAACAGGAGGCTAATTAGTAGTGTAAGTTTTTGGGAAGTCAATAGTTATACATGATTTTCAACTGTGTGGGGGGGTCAGTGCCCCTAAAGATTCCACCCCCCCTAATGTTGTTGAAGGGTCAACTAGTTTCCCTAAAACTTAAACTTTTGTTCCAGGCTTATTAGATGTATGACTGAGACTGCTCTAAGCCTCAGTTTTGTTATCATGAAAAGTACTGTTATGAGGAGTAAATGAACTAACAGGAGAGAGCCTAACGGCATTGGGCTCTTAATAGGTACTTCGTACATGTGAGCTATCCCTCTCCTTGTTTGTTTAGATTTGCCTGGGAGAATGTGTCCCGTATATCATTTGGCCTTATAGTTTCATAGTTCTTTTCCTTAAAATAACTTTAACTTTATAAAACCAAGAATGTTTCTTTTAAAAAGAACTTGGGTACCTGTTTGCTTGTATTTCTTTGAAAAATATATTTAGGAGCTAGAATTATGTGAGAACATTAGAGTTTTGTTTTTGTTTTAAGTCCAGCTCTTCAAGATATGTCTCCTATATAATAATCTGGGGGGTATACTTTACAGATTTGTTTTGGTGAAGATTGGTTATCTTTTCCCATTTTGGAATGCAAACCATGTTAGCCGTTTTACAGGTAGATGATCTTTTTTAAAGTGGCATGTTTCATATAAGTATAAAACAACAATTTTATATTGAAGTGTGCATATTCCTACATTTTAAAAAATTGTTGAGAAATTTTAACATTTCACTACCAAAAATTTTTGCACTTTCCTAATTTTTTCACCCTTGATTTTTCAGAATGAACCTAGTGATCGAGAGGATGGCCTCAACAAAAGGCAGCATGTGACAGATTCTGAGAATGATGACCCCTCAAATCTTAATGCCAGTGACTCTGAAAGTGAGGAGCTTCAAAGGCAGAAGGACAGTGACTCTGAATCTGAAGAGCACGCAGAGCCTCCTGCAAGTGATTCTGAAAATGAGGACACTAATCAGCATGGGAGCGACTCTGAGAGTGAGGAGACCAGGAAGTTACCTGCCAGTGACTCTGAAAATGAGGAACTTCTTAATGGGCATGCAAGTGACTCAGAAAATGAAGACGTTAGAAAGCATCCTGCCAGTGATTCAGAAATGGAAGAGCTCCCCAAAAGTCCTGCCAGTGACTCTGAAACAGAGGATGCTCTAAAACCTCAAATCAGTGACTCTGAAAGTGAGGAACCTCCACGGCACCAAGCCAGTGATTCTGAAAATGAGGAGCTTCCCAAACCTCGAATTAGTGATTCTGAAAGTGAGGAGCTTCCTAAGCCTCGGGTCAGTGACTCGGAAAGTGAGGAGCCTCAGAGGACTCAGGCCAGTGACTCTGAAAATGAGGAGCTTCCCAAACCCCGTATCAGTGACTCAGAAAGTGA
>NC_058405.1:84495587-84541537 GCF_002201575.2 Neomonachus schauinslandi
AAATGAGGAGCTTCCCAAACCCCGTATCAGTGACTCAGAAAGTGAGGGTCCCCCAAGGCATCAAGCCAGTGACTCAGAAAATGAGGAGCTTCCCAAACCCCAGATTAGCGATTCGGAAAATGAGGACCCCCCAAGGAACCAGGCCAGTGATTCAGAAAATGAGGAGCTTCCCAAGCCCCGAGTCAGTGACTCTGAGAGTGAGGAGCCTCAGAAGGGACCTGCCAGTGATTCTGAAACTGAGGATGCCTCCAGACACAAACAGAAGCCAGAGTCAGATGATGACAGTGATGGGGAGAATAAGGGAGAGGATACAGAAATGCAAAATGACTCCTTTCATTCAGATAGCCATGTAGACAGAAAAAGGATCCAGAGTTCTGACAGCGAGGAAGAAGAACCCAAAAGGCCAAAAATTGACAGTGATGAAGATGAAGAAAAGGTGGGGGAGGAGGAGAAAGTAGCGAAGCGAAAAGCTGCTGTCCTTTCTGATAGTGAAGATGAAGAGAAAGCATGTAAGGCATTGTTTTGGACTGTTTATGCGTATTTTTAATTATTGTCTAAGCTTGTAACTGTGAAGCACTGTGTTTCTGAAATGTTAGATCTATATTCTCTTTATTCAACTTGATCTTCTAAAATATTACCAGGACACTAGTTCTGCTTTGTTTTCAAGTGGCTGATCTTAGTATTAAATTTGCTTTGATTTGTTCTAGGAGTATTAAGATCTGACTAGTTCAAAATAGTAAACTAATGGGAGTTTCAATGGGAATATGAAAGATTTAGCTTTTTGTGGGGGAAGGGTAATATTTCAAAGAAATATGTTTACATGAAAACCCAGCTGTATCCAGAGTTAGCTGCAGGTGTGACAGTCAGTGCAGTAGTTTCCATCTAGATAGTGACTATGTTCCCAAGTCTTTTTGGGTACCTGTCTTTTGTGAAACATGGTTGAATACCCAAATACGATGAAGTTTGTGAGGGGGACTGTATTTAGAGACTCTGTCTCTGTAGCATGTTCTAGTCTTTGTTACCTGGGACCCTGTTTTCATGGATAATAATTTTTACTTGATTAGTTTTTTATGAAACTTCCTTGGTAGGGTGGGGAGACCTATTCCCTTATAACCTGACAGTTGTTACAGAAGAAGGAAAAAGACCATCACATATGTGCCATCCAGTTTACTAAGAGAGATAAGAAATTCCAAACTGACCAGCAGTGATGGGGGAGTATGGGGATTCCACAAAAGTGTATCTAAGCCTTTTCAGTTCTGCTAATACTCGGCAGAATAGAAGGGACTCTAATTCTGTACATCAGTGTAGTCTTATTTTCTCCATTCCACCAAAGGAGAGGTAGCTCTGGGTGTCCATTTTTAATATGATTTTGTTCTTCAACTTCTAGTCACTTTTTCCTAAACAATAACATAATTTTAAGATGACTCTGAACCTTTTAGTTACTATTATTTTTTTTTTTTAATTTTTTATTTATTTGCGAGAGAGAGAAAGACAGAGAGCATGAGAGGGAGGAGGGTCAGAGGGAGAAGCAGACTCCCTGCCGAGCAGGGAGCCCGATGCGGGACTCGATCCCGGGACTCCAGGATCATGACCTGAGCTGAAGGCAGTCGCTTAACCAACTGAGCCACCCAGGCGCCCTATTATTTTTTTTAATAAAGTTTTTATTTAAGTAATCTCTACCCAGTGTGGGGCTCAAACTCACGACCTGGAGATCAAGAGTCACATGGTCTGATTGAGACAGCCAGGTGCCCCTGGTTATTTATTTTTAATTATTCTAAGCTGTATGTTAGGAGCCCTTTGATTTTTGCCGAGTATTGCCATTTTAAAGCACCTGTTCCTCTTAGTAATATCATGACCGTGATGAATAAGATTAATGATATTTTGCACCTTTTTTGACAGCAGCAAAGAAGAGTCGTGTTGTCTCTGATGCAGATGACTCTGACAGTGATGTTATATCAGACAAATCAGGCAAAAGAGAGAAGACTCTAGCATCTGACAGTGAAGAAGAAGTAGGGAAAGAAGAGTTGTCTGATAAGAAAAATGAAGAGAAGGATCTGTTTGGGAGTGATAGTGAGTCGGGGAATGAAGAAGAGTAAGTGACAGTATAACATGAGTTTTCAAGGGTTCATATGAGGTGGTAGAGAGGGGTTTGTCTTTTAAGTTTTTTAAACTTGTATTAAAATTTCGTAATGAGAGGTAATACCTGCCTAATTGCATGATTTTGGGGGATTCAGGAATCCTGAACTATTGCTGCACACTATAACATAGATGAATCTCAATAGTATTAAGTGAAAGAAGTGAAGAGGACGTGTCTGAGTCTACTGGTGTGAGGTTCAGGAGTAGGCAAAGTTAAATCTGCAGTGATGGAAATCAGAATGGTGGTTGGCTCTAGGATGTTCCTGTAGGGGACTGACTAGAAAGGGCCACAACTGAACTCTCTGGGGAGATCAAATTGTTCTGTATTTTGATTAGGGTAATGGTTACATTACCTTTTCTCAAAAAGGTACTTTTCTCAAAACCCACTGAAATGGATGCTTAAGATCTGCACATTTTACTATACATAAATTGTACCTTATTAGAAAAAGATTTTATAGTTCCTGTGCAAATGAGAAGAAAGCAAATGATTTCCTTCTCTTCTAGAAATCTTATTGCAGACATATTTGGAGAATCTGGTGATGAAGAGGAAGAAGAATTTACAGTAAGTATAAGGGAGATATTTCCTCTTTGACTGTGCTTTTTTGTTTCTGTGGCAGTGGTTCCCAAATAGGTAATTCCAATAAGTAGAAATAAACAATTGTAATGTATTCAGTAGAAAAATCTAGAACAGAGGATTCAGAAAATGAAATAAAAGTGTGTACAAAGGCATAAAAGGCAAAATTGAATTAAGTGGGGGGACATATTAAGAGATGATGGAAGGTACATTATAATGCTAAAGGGAAAGATTCACAATACTTATGAAACTTGTAATTCTAGCAATGGCAGGCTAGGTAATTTGGACCAACCCTTCTGCTAACTACAACTAGAAAAGCCAGGCAAAGGTTTAAAAATCTCATCAGCAGAGGAACAAGGTAGCAAAGAATGACTAAGCCAAACCCCAGCAACAGACAGATATCTAAAGAGGTAAGCTCAGCATTTAGAACTGCTTTTTCTGGAATGTTTGCCTGTTTAGGCTGAGAGGCTGGTCATATTTTTGACAGCCTCAGGGCTCAAGAGACAAAATTTGAAGGTCAGAGCCTGCTGAGGTTAGGAGACCCTGAAAACCTAATGCTCTGATTTAGGACTCCTTGGATTAAGGATGACGTGGAAGTGATAATAGTCTCTGCTCAGATTTTAGGCCAGTTTTGAGTCTTCTTCTTTTTTTTTTTTTTTTAAAGATTTTATTTATTTATTTGAGACAGAGAGAATGAGAGACAGAGAGCATGAGAGGGAGGAGAGTCAGAGGGAGAAGCAGACTCCCTGCTGAGCAGGGAGCCCGATATGGGACTCGATCCCAGGACTCCAGGATCATGACCTGAGCTGAAGGCAGTCGCTTAACCAACTGAGCCACCCAGGCGCCCCAGTTTTGAGTCTTCTAACAACCCAGGGAACCTCAGTCCCAGAGATTTGATCACAGTGTCTCTCAACTCATTGGCTAGTGCTCTCAGGCACCTGGAGTATGCAAACAAATCCCTTTAGGACAAAGGTTATCACAGGCCTCAGATTATTTCTGTAGTTTATCAGATACACAGTGTGGTACACAATCATAGATAATGTTAAAAAGAAACAATAGGGGCGCCTGGGTGGCTCAGTTGGTTGAGCGACTGCCTTCAGCTCAGGTCAGATCCCAGGGTCCTGGGATCGAGCCCCACATCGGGCTCTCTGCTCAGCCGGAAGCCTGCTTCTTCCTCTCCCACTGCCCCTGCTTGTGTTCCCTCTCATGCTGTTTCTCTCTCTCCCTGTCAATTAAATAAATAAATAAATAAAAATCTTAAAAAAAAAAAAAAGAAACAATAGTGACAACAGATAATAGAAACAGACCTAGAGGTTCTAGATATAGTAATTTTAGGTATTTCCTTAAAAAACAAAAAAACTGTTCAGGGAGATGAAAGATGAGAAATTTTGTCAGAGCAAACAATTTTCTTTTTTTTTAATTAAAAAAAAATTTTTTTAAAGATTTTATTTTTAAGTAATTTCTTTTTTTTTTTTTTTTTTTTTTATTTATTTATTCATGAGAGACAGAGAGAGAGAGAGACAGAGGCAGAGGGAGAAGCAGGCTCCCCGCGAAGCAGGGAGCCCGATGTGGGACTCGATCCCAGGACCCCGGGATCATGACCTGAGCTGAAGGCAGACGCTTAACCGACTGAGCCACCCAGGTGTCCCTTTAAGTAATTTCTATACCCAGCATGGGGCTTGAACTCACAACCCTGAGATCAGGAGTTGCATGGTCTACCAACTGAGCCAGGCAGGCGCCCCAGAGCAAACAATTTTTAAAAAGGTAGATTTGGAAGAGAACCAAGTAGAAATTCTGGAACTGTAAAATTATAGTAACAAATTAAAAATTTGGTGGGTGAGTTTAACAACAGATTAGATTCATTCGAAAAGAAAATGAGTGAACTGGAAGATAGGTTAGAAGGAGCTATTTAGAATGAAGAATTGAGATATGTAAAAATAAAATACAAATTATACATGAGAAGGTTTAACATAGTGAATTGGAATCTCAGGAGAGGGAAAAATATATGTAGCAGAAGCATTTAAAGAAATGATATGTAAAGCGAGAGTTTCTAGAAGTTGTACAAATTATAAGCAGGATAAATGCAATGATACAGTGAAAATCTGTACCTAAATACATCATAGTAAAATTGCAAGAAGCCAGAGAAGACAGGGAAATCTTAAAAGTAGCCAGGGGGGGAAATATTACATTCAGAGAGGCAAAATCAGATTAACAGCTGACTTCTTAACAGAAACCGTAGAATCCAGTAACTGCAAACTTAGTGTTCTGTTCCATTCAGCAAAAATACTTGTCAAGAATGAAGATTTCCTCCTAATTCATGTTACCAATATACCAGTTGATAGAGATAGTCTTAAAGGCAGAAAGAAAATCTCAGGTAGAAAATCAGGGATTTAGGAAGAAAAAAGCAACAGAAGTAATGTGGGTCAGTCTAAATGAGTATTGACGCTACAAAAAAAGTCATGTCTGGTGTGGATTGAAATACATATAGAATTAAAACATGACAGCAGTAATAAATTGGGAGTATACATGGTCTTTGCAAATGTGTGTAAAAGGACATTAGTAGACTTTGCATTGTAATCTCTACAGTGGCCACTGAAAAGACAATGGGAATATGTAGCCTGCAACCAGTAGAGGGGGAAAAGCAGAATAATAAAAGCTATTAATCCAAAAAAAAACGGGGGTGGTGCCTGAGTGGCTCAGTCGTTAAGTGTCTGCCTTCAGCTCAGGTCATGATCCCAAGGTCCTGGGATCGAGTCCCGTGTCGGGCTCCCTGTTCAGTGGGAAGCCTGCTTCTCCCTCTCACTCTCCCCCCGTTTGTGTTCCCTCTCGCTGTCTCTGTCTCTGTCAAATAAATAAATAAAATCTTTAAAAAATAAATAAATAAAAGCTATCAGTCCAAAAGAAGGCAAGAGAAAAAGAAAGAGGTATAGAACAGGAATAATTAGAAAGTAGTATATGGTAAGATAGCAGATTTAAGCCTTGGTAGTATCTCAGATTACATTAAATTGAAATGTATCAAGTGCTCTAAAGGACAAAGATGGTCAGATTGGATTTTAAAATGTAACTGTTTACTCATTTCATGATTCATCTGAAAGAAGATAAAAGGTGAAAATAAAAGGATGGAAAAAGACACTGTGTGTGAACAGTAATCAAAAAACGGGCACAGCTATATGAATATGAGACTTTGAGGCAGAAAAACATTTGAGATAAAGAGGGTCACTTAAGGGGTGCTTGGGTGGCACAGTTGGTTAAGCATCCGACTCTTGGTTTCGGCTCAGGTTATGATCTCAGGATCATGAGATCGGGCCCCCCCTCAGGCTCTGTGCTCAGCGCAGAGTCTGCTTGAGATTCTCTCTCTCGCAAATAAATAAATATTTTTTAAAAAAGAGGGTCACTTTATATTGATAAAAAGGTTTTAGAATTGTATATATATACTAATGTGGCTGAAATACATATATGCAAACAAAAATTGACAGAACTGCAAAGAGAAATGGACAAATCTATTATCTGAGTGGAAGGTAACCAATAGAACAAGCAGACCAAAAAGCCACAGAAGAGTCTCTTTTTATGTAATCTGGAAACAAATGCAAATAAGAATACAAAAGAAAAGATTGGGGATTATAAAAGTTAAAATTATTTTCTGTTCTTTGGCTTTCCTTTTCACTTTCTTAATGGAGTCTTGTGATGAACAAAAGTTTTAAATTTTACTATAAATCAACTTTATCCACCTTTTCCTTTATGGTGAAACTTTTTGAATTCCCACAAATTTTTGCTTATTCCTAAGGTCATAAAGATACTCTCTTGAATGATCCTCTAGAAGCTTATTTCACATTTAGTTGTACAATCCCCCTGTAATGGGTATGTATGAGATAGCAGTCAAGGAGTTCCTAGTTGGCTCAGTTGGTGGAGCATGCAACTCTTCATCTTGGGACTGTAAGTTCGAGCCCCACATTGGGTATATAGAGCTATTTAAAATTAAAATGTTTAAAAAAAATTTTTCCCCCATTTGGAATATCCAGTTCACCCAGGTCATCCTTTCTTGCTCCTCTCTAGTGCCATCTTTGTCATAAATGAAGTGTCTATGTAATTTCCAGTCTATTTTAGCAGTTTCTTGTCTGTTCTTTTAGGCTCTTTATCCTTGCAGTATTAATACAGAACTGTGGATATTTGGTGGTTTATGTCCTCTAAGCTTGTTATTCCTCAAGATTGCCTTGGCTTTCTTTTTTTGCATTCCCATATAAATTTTAAACCAAGCTTTTGCAAAAATTACAAAGTATAAACAACATTTTCTGAATGCAGAGCAGTGAAATTAGAAATTCATTACAAAATCAGCAAAATATCCTCGCCACCCAGAAATTTAAGACTTCCTTGTCAGACAGTTCTTGCATTGAAAAAGAAATAGTACTTTAATTACTAAAGAGAGTGAAACTAGTGAATTTAGATGCTGATTCAAGATGGTAGAAAAATAACAAAGTGAACCTCAGGAAAATAGGAGTAATAGGAATAACTCATTCAACAAATATTTGGGAGCCTGTATGCCAGAGATTGTTTGGACATTGCCCTCATGGAGTTCATACTCAGTTCAGCAGCATTTTTACAAGAATAAAATGTGTTTCTCTAGAGAGTTAACATCAGCTTGATTATAGGTTTAGTTCAGTGAGAAAAATGACATACTAGGTGAGCTATTGGAATGATCTAAGTACAACATGGAAGAAGCTATAAAGAAAAGACTGACCTTTTTTTTTTTTTTTTAAAGATTTTATTTATTTATTTGACAGAGACACAGCGAGAGAGGGAACACAAGCTGGGGGAGTGGGAGAGGGAGAAGCAGCCTTCCCGAGGAGCAGGGAGCCCGATGCGGTGCTTGATCCCAGGACTCTGGGATCATGACCCGAGCCGAAGGCAGATGCTTAACGACTGAGCCACCCAGGCACCCCAAGAGTGACCATTTTAATTACATAAAAATAAAAAATTATGCAGAAAACATTACCGTAAACAAAATGAAACTGTACATATGTGAGGACTCTGCAGTCCCTGTCACAAAGGGCTAATTTTCCAGAGTTTTAAGGAGACTTTCCATACCAATAAGACAAAGATCCAACAGGAAAATGGACATAGGATATTGGGAGTTCCATAGAGAAAGAATTAAAAATGACCTTTAAACATGAACAAAATACCCACCCTTACTCTTAAGAGAATATAAAGAAAAATGCCTTTTAGTTTTCGGTCCAGAGATTGGCAAATATCAATGTTTGATAACCTGTAGTAGTGAGAAGTTGGAGAAACAGGTGTACTTATGCTTTGCTGGAAAGAGAGTTAATTAGTATAACCTCTATGAAAAGTTTAGCGAATATTTCACAAAATTTCAAATATGTATACCTAAATGTCAGTGGCAAAATACACAAATTATGGTTGCAGTCCTAGTGTGAAATAGTCTAAAACCTTAAAATGAATGAGGATTCTTTATGCCAATATGAATTGATCTCCATATTCTATTGTTAAATATGGAAAGTGCAGACCAGTATATACTGTACCCAGTGTATAGAGTATGCTGTCATTTGTATAATAAAAGGGGAAAAGAAATACGTATGTGTAGAAATGTGTGTAAATGTAGGCTATTTCTGGAAGGAGACATAAGAAAACTAGTAACACTAGTGGCCTGGTGGGAGGGAGCTTTTTTGCTGTATACCTTTTGATACCTATTTAATTTTTGTTCTTTGTGAATGTATTACTTTAAAAATGCAAAAAAAAAAAAAATAAATAAATAAGAGCAGTTATACCGAAGAAAATCTGTAAGGAAGTTGCGATAACCCTGGCAAATTTACCTGGCCTGTAGGGTTTTAACCAAGAAGATTTAGAAGAAGAAAAAAGTGAAACACAGGTAAAAGAAGCAGAAGATTCAGATTCTGATGATAACATAAAGAGAGGAAAACAGTAAGTTTACTTTATTTTTTAAAAAGGAATTTGTTAAAAACTGAGGGGAGGGGGTGGGAGGGATGGGGTAACTGGGTGATGGGCATTAAGGAGGACATGTGATGTAATGAGCACTGGGTATTATATAAGACTGATGAATCACTAAACTCTACTTCTGAAACTAATAATATATGTTAATTAATTGAATTTAAATTAAAAAATTTTAAAGATCATAAAAAAAGGAATTTGTTAAAGTACTTTAAAAATGAAGGTAGAGACTATCAAACTTTGTTTTTACTTATTTTGGTTCCTTACTAAGTGTAGCAAAGACTCTTTTCCTTTTTTCTCCCTTCTACTTCTCTATAGTAGAGTATAGTATTTTCTGTCTGAAAATACATTCACTCTTACTATTTTTCATTCATTTGCCCTGTGCTCAGCTTCTTAATTTGTGGGGTTCTATGGTGTTACCCTCACTGAGTAAGCTCTTCTTGAGTTACTGAAAAATAAGATAAAAATACATTTTTTGAGAGAAAAGTTGACTTTGGGGTCCCAGGGACAATGAGGCAGAGTTCTAACTACAAAATATTACTTGACTGAATTTCACATACTTTTGTTGAGATGATTGGAAGCTGTGTTCAGAGAAGTCTGATATCTGCAAAGGTGCCAAGTTGTAAGTATTTGCACTTGGGAAGAAAGTAGCATTTCGTGGAGTTAGAATTAAGAAAGTGGGTGGTTCTTAACAGTGACAAAAGGAAATACGTATTTAAAAGGGAATTTGTATTTCACTTGATTTTGTGTTGCTGCTTAGTATGGACTTTCTGTCGGATTTTGAGATGATGCTGCAGCGGAAAAAGAGCATGAGTGGCAAGCGCAGGCGTAACCGTGATGGTGGCACTTTTATTAGTGACGCTGACGATGTAGTGAGTGCCATGATTGTCAAGATGAATGAAGCTGCTGAGGTGAGACGAGTCACTGGTTGCTTCCTCTTTTCTTTCCTTACTTAATTGGTTGTGTGGCCTTTTAAAGGAAGGGAAAGGAAAAGTATCTGGAGACATAGCTGAAATAAGACTGGTCATGGGTGTTTAATTGTGGAAATGTATGTGATAGGAGTATATTAGTTTGTTTTCTGTCTTGGTAGAATTTGACATTTTCTATAATTAAAGTAGGAAAAAGCACCCAAGTAAATATTGAAACTCTTCTTTAGTAACAATAACATTGTTCCTCTAAATTAGTAATTTTTTAAGCTAATCTTTAACACAGACAGAATTTGGGGTTCTACAAAAAGTTCATTTTTTGGTTATCCTTTCTTGTAGAAAAAATTGTTACTCAGGGACACTGCTGCTTTAGTGGTAACAATTCATTATTAACAATAAGTATTGCTTTTTTTAAAAAATCTTTTTCTTCCTGGGTAGGAAGACAGACAGTTGAACAATCAAAAAAAAGCCAGCACTGAAAAAATTAACATTATTACCTACTGTGGTCATGCACCTTAAGAAGTAAGTATTCTGTTTCCTTGAAAAAGTTTTTTCCTTTTAATAGAATAATATTCAAACTATGTACTGGTGTTCTAGAGATGTCATGTAATGACTGCTGTCTATCAGTTCACAGAAAAATAATAATAGAATTTCCTAAATTATGTTACTTCCTCACAAATTTTTCTTTTTATTAAATTAAATTAATTTTTTTTAAAGAGGTGGGTGAGGGGCAGAGGGAGAGAGGATCTTAAGCAGGCTCCATGCCCAGCTTAGAGCCCGATGCAGGGCTTGATCTCACAACCCTGAGATTATGACCTGAGCTGAAATCAAGAGTTGGTGCTTAACTGACTGAGCCACCCAGGTGCCCCCTCACAAATTTTTCTTAAACCTTGATGCCTCTTACAAACAACAAAACAAATAGCAAACTGACACTAAGGAAAGAAAAGTATGTAAACCACTACTTTAGTTATCGACTCTCTTGAGTCTGGTAAAATTGCATCTCTTTTCCTAGTGTGATTGAGCACCAGAGCAAATTCTGGGGGACTACTTGAAGCATGTATTGTAGGAGGCTTATATGACCAGTTATATCATGAAGTATGTCACTGGTCTTCTGGGATAAGGACCCTTTTTTGATAGATCTTGATACTAGGCTCTTTCATTGGTTTACTCATATTCCTGAGCAACTGATTTCTCCTTGAACCTAACCAAGTTAGGTATCCTGCAAAGAATAGCACAATTCTGGGTTCTCTCTCACCTAAGCCAGTTTGAGAATCTCTATTCTGAGAGATTAAAGATTACTTTTTTTAGTTGTAATAATTGGAGCTCATTATTCTTACTGTCTGTACCATTCATATCAGCATTAACCTATCTTGTATAATTCAAGTTTTTAACAAATGGTCTTTGCCTGTCAAATCTGTTTATTTATTTTTTTTTAAGTAGGAACTAAATTTTATATTGCTTTTGAAACATGAATAGGTACTCAGTAAATAATGTATATGAGTAACTTGAGAAGCAGTTTTTGGAAATACCACTAAATATGTAAGAAAATCCAGAGGAAGCTATGGTAGAACCAAGGTTCATAGACTTGACTTTTTTTTTTTTTTAATTAACTATAGACAGGACCTTAAAGAAACATTTATCGACAGTGGTGTGATGTCTGCCATCAAAGAATGGCTCTCCCCTCTACCGGATAGGAGTTTGCCAGCATTAAAGATTCGAGAGGAGCTGTTGAAGATTCTGCAAGAGGTTAGAGGCAAATAATCTGAGTATATGTTCTTCATTAATTATCTGATGTGGTTTGTATCATCACAGCCTCTGTGTCACCATGTATGTACACATTCTCTCTGCTGTAGTCTGCCAGAAGAGGGGTTTCATTATGTATGTCTATTAGAAACATACCAAATAAAATGAGCATAAAAAGGAAGGCCTTATAAAATTTCATGTAACTATAGTATTGAAGGAAAAAGATCTTGGAGTTGCTATTATTTATCTGAGATGAAGCATACAGCAGTGGACATGTTTTAGGGAGGCACTTGAAGTAGAAAAGGCACCAACTTCAGATTCAGATAAACTTGATTGTGAATCTTGAGCTGGGCCACCTTTATGTGGCTGTGACACCTTGGGCAGGCTACTTAACTTCTGAAGGAATTCCCAAGGAACTTCCTATGTGCTAGGTGTTTATACATGTATTGCTTCATTTATTCCTCACAACAAACCTGCAGGGTAGGTGTATTGTTTTCATTCTACAGATGAGGAAATGAAGACTCAGAGAAGTTAAATGACTTGTCCAGGGTCACATACCTAGCAGATGGCTATGCTTGGGTTCAGACTTAGGTCTATTTGATTCAGAGGCCTGTATTGACGCTTGTATTAAACTGCTAACCTCTGAGTATGGTTAGTTTACGCTTTCCACATTGTTAAGTTTTACTTTGACTCGGTGTAATACTGAACTCTCAACTCTTGGTGTGAACACAGAGTATCTTTGTGTTCAATGTCTGCAGATCCTGAAAATGGAATTTTCATTATTCTATTGTGAAAGAACCAGGTGTTGGAGGTCCTCTAGAATAGATTGGCAGGACTCCCAGCTTTTGAGTGATTAATGTGTATGTATGTGTTTGTGTTCCCCAGCTACCTAGTGTGAGCCAGGAGACCCTGAAGCATAGTGGGATTGGACGAGCAGTGATGTATCTCTATAAACACCCCAAGGAATCAAGGTCCAACAAGGATATGGCAGGGAAATTAATCAGTATGTACCTTTTGCTTTTTGTTTGTTGTGTTTGTGTATATCAGAAAGACATGTATGTATAAAAACAAACTATATTTTTACCAATATTCATTTAAAATGAGTTCATGAAGTAGAATAGAAATTTTTTTTTGGCAATTTCTTGTGGGTACCAGCTTTTTTAGCCTTAGACTTAAAATGTTCCTCAGCATATTTAAGTATGCTATCAGTATTAAGGATAGCAAGTGAAAAGTTTTCTAATCCTGGATCAAGAGCATGTACAGAGACGGGGTTAGTGTACAGGCCCTAGAGTCAGTCATACCTGGGTTCGAATCCTGAATTCACCACCTACCCTACTGCGTATCTTTAGGCAAGTGATTTAAGCTCTAAGCCTTGGTTTCCTCCTCTGTAAAATAATGATGTGTTCACTTTGAATTGTAAAGATTAAATGAGAGGATATATGTAAAGCACAGGGCCTAGCACGTAGTAAGGCCTCAAGAAATGTTAGCCGCTAGTGCTATTGTTGTTACTTTTATAGTGGTCTCCAGAGTGTTCTGCATGTTCTTACTTAATGATAACCGAGAAATCCAGGAGTCTAACTGGAATTAATCTAATCAATTACTGTATCATTTATGAAATCCTTTAGTTTTAAGAATGAAAACAATGTGTGTTTTCATCATTCTTAATTCTTCCTGTGCTCCATGTTGCAAAGGAATTTTTTAAACTTCAAGGGTATATCAAAAAATACTCCTATATGTGAATACAGTAATTATTTTTCTACTGATTTTTGAGATTATCAAAATTTTTTAGAGAAATTTATTTTTTTTATGAACCAGAGAAGTATTAACGTTTTTGATCTTGTTAATCTGCAGTGCGCTATTATATGATAAACTTCTAATGCTTTTATGCAGTGGTTCTCAACTCTCTCATTTTGCCCTAATCTGAGAGAGGCAGAATATTCCCACCAATACCCATGACTTACTGTAACAGTAATTCTGAATCTAATAGTGGGGTCGGTAGACTGTATGTGTAAAGATATATAGACTCCCTGAGACTCCCTGCTTCCTTATTTGATAACACCTAATATTCTGTCTGTGAAGGTTCTTGCTTGTTTTGATGGTGTATTAATGCAGCAGTAAGCTACATTATGTTTGAGAACAAAAACATCAGTTGTCAGCCATGGACTTTTACTGACTAAACAGTGGGCATGTTGTACTTTGGTTCATGGTCACATCACTGTAGCAGCTTCCTTAGACTTAATGAAATCTAGACTCTGCACTGCACTGTTAAAATGCAATTCTTGAAGATTTAGACCATTTGACAAGAAATAAGCGAGCTTGTTTTTGGTTAGAATAGGAAGCTAGAAGAAGTTCAAGATTTTCTGTTTTCAGTAGAGTAAATTTACAAATTAGGCTGTCTATGAAATACCAACACAGTTAGCTGATGACTGTCAAAGTGAGTCAGATACTACTTTCTTTAAACCTCTGTGATGAAGGCTTAAATGACTTTAAGACACTGAATTTTCTGAATCAGCTGAAGATGGTTATGATACTGGTATTACATGCTGTGTTTATCCTAAAATGGTCCTGAAATAATGGTATCTTTAGGGAAAGTATATTCTAAATGCCTGGAATATTACATCACACTAGGGTGTGATTATTTCAGAGAACGGTAGCAGAAATGCTACTTTCTAGTCTAAACAATTGATTTTTCCTTGTTACAGATGAATGGTCTCGGCCTATATTTGGTCTTACTTCAAACTACAAAGGTATGACAAGAGAAGAAAGAGAGCAGAGAGATCTAGAACAAATGCCTCAACGACGGAGAATGAACAGGTATGAGGAGTAAATATTGTTCTCATAACTCAGTTGTTTTGTAAATAAAGTCATTAAGAATCCTGCAAAGCGGGGCGCCTGGGTGCCTGGTCGTTAAGTGTCTGCTTCCGGCTCAGGTCATGGTCCCAGGGTCCTGGGAACAAGCCCCACATCAGGCTCCCTGCTAGGCGGGAGGCCTGCTTCTCCCTCTCCCTCTCCCTCTCCCCATACTTGTGTTCCCTCTCTCGCTGTGTCTCTCTCTGTCAAATACATAAATAAAATCTTTAAAAAAAAAAAAAAAGAATCCTGCACAGTGATAGGATTTTGTCCCTTCTCTCAGCTTGGTATGTCTGTGTATTCATACCCTTTTAGTTTAAATGTGGTACTGTACAGTGAAGGCCCACACTCCCTCCTTTTTTGGTTTGATCTGGCGGATTGTGGTCTCTGCCACAGTTTCAGAGGTTGCTTGTGTTGTTCCAGCCAGTTGCAAGAAAAACTTTCTCAGGCCCATTTTCAGATTTTTAGGAGAAAAAAGATTGTTGCTGGTTGGTTGTATCAGCAAACCGGATACAGTTGCATCCAGGTTGGCAGGGTTATAAGTTACAAAAATGGCAGTTACTGCTCACCCATGATGAAACCTGGTATGCAAACAATCATTAAAAGAAGTCATACTTCTACAAGATTTGGAGTAATTTTCCCAGATTCAGTGTAAAGGACCTAGTTGTGGTCCAAGTTTGATATTTCGCTTCTCTGGTTTTTTTTTCCTTAGTTATAAGGTTCTAACGTTCCTGGTAATTGATTACTTTTTTCACAGCACTGGCGGTCAGACACCCCGAAGAGACCTGGAAAAGGTGCTAACAGGAGAAGAGAAGTAAGATTTTTTATTAATTGTTCTTCTTAGACTTCAAATAGAAAATCTTCTGCTTTCTGCTTTAAGAAAAATGGCAAATGAAACAATGTTATGTTTATGTTGGTGGGGGATGGTTTTTAGTTTAACATTTATTGAATATCCACAAATAAGGTGGTGCTCTGGAGGATATAAGATTTAGAAATAGTTCCTTCAGTAAAGATTGAGATGGTGGAAGATGAGTTTGAGAATACAGATATGGGCTAGATTCTGAACGGCTTTAAATCAAGATGAGGAATTGTCACTTCTCTTTGTGATTCCGTGGAAAGTGGACATAGATGTGAAGTTCCAGATCTATTTGGAACACTGGTGCTGGTGGCATTGTGGTGTAGGGTGGGTTAGAGTGCAGAGGAGCTGAAGATAGTGAAACTGAGGTGGTAATGGGGAAGCGGAAGGTTAGGAGACTTAGCAGGAGCAAAATTGCCAAGAGTTGGTGACTCCGTGGGCGAGGAGTTTGGCTAACGTTGAAGACACCAATCAAAATTTTACCCCAAGTAACCAAGACAGTGGTATTACCATTTGCTCAAGTGGAGAGGAAGAGTAGATTTTTTGGACATAGGTGCATTCTGCTTTGGGCATTAGTAAATGTGAGATGCCTAATGAAATAGTCCTATAAATATCATGGGTCTAAAACTTGGATTTGGGGCTAGAGACATAATAGATTTGATAGTTATCTCCACAGAAACGATTATGGAATCGAGAAAGTATAGAGTAAGAAATAAACCACACCACTGGGTGTAACCAGTGAAGGTAAGTGAGTGGGTATTGTCCTGCATGTTGGAGGAGACCCTAGAGAACGAGGCCATGCTGGAGAGGGGCAGTGGCAAAGGGCATGGGCCATTGCAGAGGCTACAGAGGAGTTTGTGCAGTGAGTGTTGGCAGTCAGGCAGCACCCACATTGCAAGAGAGGGAGAGGAGCTAGAGGGCGCCAGTGTTGTTGGTTTACGGATAGGTTTGATGATGGGACAGGTGGCAGCTTTAGGGGAGAATAAGTTACGAGAATTTTCTTTGGCTAGCCACTTAATTTATTCATGTATTTGAAGCTTATAGAAACTTGATATTAAGAATAGATTAAACTCGGGTGCCTGGGTGGCTCAATCAGTTAAGTGTCCGACTCTAGATTTTGGCTCAGGTCATGATCTCAGGGTTGTGAGATCGGGCTGTGCACCGGGGGTGGAGCCTGGTAAACTCTCCCCTCCCAACTCCCTCGCTCTCTGTCACGCTGTCTCTCTCTTCAAAAAAGATTGTACTCTGTACAAGGGAATAGAAATTACTTAGAATTTTTTATCCTTCTCTCCCACTCCAGCCTTCCCCCACACAGACACACGTATACCCACTCTTCATTTACTGGTAGGGTGAATAGTTACCTAAAGGTTGAGTGATTGGAATACCCAGACATTTACAAATAGGCTTTACTTTTAAAGGATGCTAGTCTTAATTTAGTCTCAAATTTGTACATAAAAGTAACTGTATATCACACCATCAAATGCTGGCAAGGATGTTGAGAAACCTCATTCATACCTTGCTGTAGGTAAAATGATACAGCTACTCTGGAAAACAGTTTGGCAGTTGCATATAAAGTTAAACATGCAACCACCATATGACCCAGCACTTGCACTCCTGGGTATTTTTCCCAGAGAAATGAACACTTATGTTTGTGCAAAAAACCTATATATGAGTGTACAGCTTTATTCATAATAGTACAGAACTGGAAACAACCTAGATGTCCTTAAGCAGGTGAATAGTCAAACTGTGGTACATTGGTACCATAGAGTACTGCTGAGCAATTAAAAGGAATAAAATATTGTTAGATGTAACAACTTGGATGGATCCTCATGGGCATTGTGTTTAGTGGATAAAGCCAGTTTCTAAAGATTATGTAGTGTATTCCATTTATATAACATTCTTGAAATGCTAAAATTACAGAAATGAAGAACAGAATTCGTAGTCACCAGGGTTAGGGGCTGGCAGATGGGGTAGGAGGGTGGATGTGTTTTTATAAAAGGGCAATAGGAAGGACCCTTGTGGTGAATACACGAACCTGCACATGTGATAAAATTGCATAGAACTAATAAACACAGAAACACACACAAATGAATGCAGGTAAAACTGGGGAAATGTAAATAAAACCGATGGACTTATATCAACGTCAGTATCCTAGTTCTTGTAGGATAGTTTTGCATCTTTGACCATTGGGAGAGACACTGGCTCTCTCTCTCTTATTTCTTAAAACTACATGTGAATCTCTGATTATCTCAACTTTTAAAAAGAAGCAAAAATTATTGTATTAGTTGCGTATGAAACACCACAAAAACTACTTTATGGGCATACTCAGTTTTGGGGGATCATTTTGGCTACCAGATTTTTCACCTCACAAGTGAGCCCATGAGGGACTCCACTAGGCCAGAGAAATTGGAATTTGGGGTTCTGATGTGGGAACCAGCCCTGGAAAGGAGAGAGGCTTGATTATATCTGAAGCTGAGGAGAGGCTAAAAGGACTCCTGAAAATGCAGAGGAAGTTGGTTTTGGGAGGGAAGTTGAAGAATTTTTAGAGTAATGTGAGTGATGGCGAAGTCAGCTACAGCAGGAGGGTGGATTGGGTAACCTGGGGAGGCAGAGGAAGTTTGAAATACCTGGGCAGCTGAATCAGCTGACCCAGCTGTGGTTGGCTACCTAATAGCATGCTCTTCTTCCCATTCTCAGGGCTCTCAGACCTGGAGATCCTGGATTCTGTGCCCGTGCGAGGGTCCCCATGCCCTCAAACAAGGACTACGTTGTCAGACCTAAGTGGAATGTGGAAATGGAGTCATCCAGGGTAAGCAGGCAGGGAAATAGCGAGGTGGATCTCAAGTGCAAGTTACTATTTTGTCTTTTACTTCATGTGTAATAACTCTTAACAGCTCTTGAGGTTTATCTGATTTAAAGAGAGCTGTTTTCTGGTCTCTTAACTAGCCAGATCATTCATTGCTTGTGAGCTTTACTTCAGACTTAAAGCAACATTATTGATCCCTTTATTTCAACTGAATCTTGAAGCCTAGAGTGTTCTCATGCAGTCATTTTTTAGAACCATGAGAAACAGTACTCCCTGCTTCTTCAATCTACCCCTCCCTTTCTCTTCAACTGTTTTAAGTAATTCTGTTGTGAAATATTTAGGGTAAACACTTCCTCTGTCATCATTGTAAATACTACTCCGTGATCTTCATTGCTCTTCAGTAATCTTTTTTTATTCTCCATTCAAACTACTCTTTCTAGCCTGGTATTCTTAAAAAGGGCCTAAGCCGATTGGAAAAGCATAAGAGGCGATTTGCAGAACAGAAACGACTCAGCAAAGTGCACCGTGCTGTCAAGTTCAGCATTGAAGGCAACAGGATGCCCCTGTAGTCCTGGCCCTACCAGAGTGTATCCGGGAGGTATCCCCAAGGAAGCATGCTCTGTGCATGAGCTTGAATTGTCAGCAGCTAGAGTGGAAACAAGTGTGCGTGTGCTTTCTTAACCAGAAAAGGCCCGGCCCACTTACAGTTACTGAAATAATGACCTTAACAAACACTTCGTGACTTTCGAGTCCTATTGAATATTTAGAAATTGAAATGGAAGTCCCTTCCTTTATTAGTACCCTGGAAACTCATAATTAATTCTCCGATAAGCATTTTGATCTTCCTGTTACCCATTTTTATTAAAAAGGCTTTTTTAGGGTCCAGAATCATAGTGGTCTGCATTACAGGCACGTACACAAGTAATGAGTAGCTTCTTGGTGGAGGGGAGGTGACTTTTCCCTCCATTGTCAGTGGCTAATCAGTGTGCATTTGAGAGGACCCATTGCATAAAGCCTTACACTGAATATTTAAGAGATAAATTTGATTATTACATATTTAATACATGGTTGGAAATGAAAACGTTGGGACCATTCCTTAAAGCCACACTCACTCCCTGCTGTGCTCTGAGATGAATAGCGCTAGCTTTGTAGCAGTGTGCTCTTGATGAGAGTCTGAGTGTGTTTCCTTCCCTTTGTCACTTCTCCATGACCCCTGCTTGGGCAGCTGTTTTCACAGACAACACTCACCTTTGTGCCAGTTCATTTTTGCTGTTAAGCTGCAATCAGAACAAAGCACACTTTCTTACTTACTGAGAATAAATGAGAGATAGAAGAGCATTACTTCAGTGCCAAGAACTTTTTCATACTTCCTTCCCCTTTTTTGTACTTTTACCCATATCCACATCCCTTGATACCCCTGCTCTTCCTCGACCGCCCCTCTTTTCTTTTTATCTTTACTTTTTTCACTGTCTTTTCCCCTCTTGCTATCCCTCTCTTAGTAGTATTTTTTCTTCCCCAGCACACTTACGTTTGAGAATTGAGAACTACAGTAAGGCAGAGAAAATGTAATAAAAAACTCTCAGTGGCCAGTCTTCTTTGGAAGCCTGTGTCCTGAAGGGCATGTGTCCGTCTGCCAGTGTTACTGGTTCTGATCCCATTCTCCCAGTAGGTGATGGGCAGGTGGGAACAAGTGGCCCAGCTAGAGCAGAGAGATGACTAGCAGGAGAAGAGGGAAATTCAAGCTGTTTTCCTTTCCTTCATCCTAGCACTCCCAAGATCATAATGTGCCAGTATTTCTCTAGGCCCGAGTCTAGGCATGTTTTGGGGGCTGGTGGTTTCATGTTACAGTTTAGGGTGTTGTCCTTAAACCACCTGACGCTGTTTTCCTGTTCAGGAAGAGTCCTTACGAATTCACTCAGGGCTTCCACATTGCAGACACTAATGAGTATTATTAGAAAATGTATTTTCCAGAAGAAGATTGGAGTGCGTAAATGGCTTTCAAATGAAACTCTGTTTTAAATGTCATTTTTATTTTTGAAAGTACATAAGTACATATAAAACACTATAGAATAACCCCATTCCTAAAGCCCTTCCTTGAAGTCCCCACTCTTAACAGTTTGATGTGTTAAATGTATTTCCAGTAATGCTTCAAACTTGTTTTTTTCTGTTTATAATTACAGAAAATTTTGAGATTAGAAAGAGAAATCACCCACCATTCAAAAGCAGTTTGTTACAGTTTTTGCCCTTTTTTTTCTACTGATACTTTCATAAAATTATACTGTATATAATTTTGGTCGCTTCCCCTCATTAAACCACCTTATCATTTATCATTTATAATGGCTGCATAATAGTCTATCTTGTGAATATATAATTTGTTTATTTATTCCTCTGTGGTTTCTGATTTTTCACTCCTAAATAATGCAGTAACTTACCCTACATTGTATGTTTATATGTTAATTTATTCCATGGAGTGCTTTTAAGATAACAGTAAAATGACAAATGCAATGTATGTTTTTATACAAACGTTTAAATGCAGAAAGCACAAATAAAATTAATGTTGCTTGTAATTCCACCACACCTTAATATTAACATTTTGGGATATTTCCTTTTTGTCCTTTTTATATTGTACATAAACATTACTAGTTTTGTGGTTTGGTGTTTTTGTTTTCAACTTTTATGCAAAATTGTTTTATACTTTGTTGGATTTGTGTTTTACTTAACATGATAAAAATTCATTTAAGTAAACATTCTTCAGTGACTTAATATTCTGTCAAAATACAATTGTACCATAATTTTTTTTAAGCACACCCATCTTGCTAATCTTTTAAGCTGTTTTGTTTTTTCACTGATAAAACAGTGCAGCATACACTTTTAATGTCCTAAGGAGGTGGTACAGACTTGAATCAGGAGAGAGGTTATTGAATTTGGCATGTCAGGTACTATATCCTATGTGTTCTCCGATTTGGGGAAACTCGGCGTCTGCCAGCTACAAGTCTTAAAAGTTATATAAATAAGAATGGATCAGCGTTACCTGGGTGTGTCCCTTTTGCAGAGAGGCTAGAGGGCTCAATGGTTAGGGTGCTGGGAGACATTCCTGCTGGTGTGTGAAGCTGCTGGGAGTTGGGTAATTGGAGATCTGAGCGGGTAAGGCTTCTGATGTGGACTGACTATAAGTACTAAGAATCAGGGCACATTGTCTGAAAGGAGGTCACATGTTTAGGACTGTCCAGGAAATCTGGGGATTTGATAGGGTGATGGTAGCATAGCTGCTTCTCATCTGATAATGAATGTTTATGCTAACCCAGAGTACTAGTGCCAAGTGTTAAATTGACATGAATATTTGGACTTGGGATTGTTTTAGAAAATCTAGGGTGGGTGATCACTCTTGTTCAAGACTGACTTAGGGTTCTTTGCCCTTGTCTGAGGTGCATGCTGAGTCTAGAGGTGGGATAAGACTTGGGAGGGTTCTCAACTCAAAAGGAACGTCACCACACTGGTAACCAACCCCAGAGTGTCTCCTCCTGAGCCCTACCTTCTTTGAGCAGTCTTGGAATTGAGCTTCACAGGTGGTTCAGTAGTAAACATCTGGGGAGAAGTAGAAAAACTCAGTCTCTTTTTAAACCACTAAACATTCTTAAAGATAGGAATCGTCAGTAACACTATAGTCAACAAGAAGAGTTCCCCCTGGTCTTTGACGTAAGTGGCAGACCTTTTCATCATTTCTAAAGGTCAATTTCTTGGAGATTGCATCTTTTCAAGACCCATAGTCATTTCAAATTATAAAAGAAATAACCTAACAAACCTTTAAACATATAAGGCAAGCAGGAAGAGATACAAGAAGTAAGTAGTAAGCCCCTTGGATCAAAAGATTTCATTTACTTTTCTTTTTGTATCAGGTGTACTTATTTAACATAAATCTAATTGGTTCCAAAGTAGTAATAGCTGATACTTATTTTGAGCACTGTGTGCTGGTATTTGACACTATTATCTCATTTACTTCTCCCGGCAGTCTTGAAAGGAGTACAGACCAGGGGCCTGATTTGCCCAGGGTTCTAGAACTTGCTAAGTCAAAGTGGGGATTCACCCCAAGTCTGAAACTAGAGCTTCAGCATTTAATGGGTTCACTTTACTCACCTCTCACCTCATTCATTATGCTTAAGGCTTTTTCTCAGATGACTTTCGAAGATCACTATTCTTCATGCCAGCACTGTTGGGAGGTGAATATCTCAAGTGCTCTGGTGCATGTTTGACCTTCGAAAGGGAAAAGCATATAGTCAAAATGTAATTTAATGGAATTGGGGTGATCATAGTTTAAATTTTCCCCCTTTCATCTAGGAGGTTTCTATGGACTGAGGCAGAATTTTAAAATAAGACACAGACAACTGTTAATCTATATTGAGAGAGTTTAATATGTGTACATGGCTAACACTGGTGTGTACACTTGATCTGTTGTTCCTGAGGTCACCAAAGCATATTGTGATTATTACAGAGATTGAAGCTCTTCTGGCTGTTAACTTTCAGATAAAAGAACATGAAAGACAAAACTAGATTTGTGTATTTCAATAATTTGCTCTTTAATTTTTACCCCACTCTTAGTTTCAGGGGACCTCCAAGAAGGGTATCAGTCGACTGGATAAACAGATGAGAAAGTTCACAGATATCAGGAAAAAAAGCAGATCTGCACACGCAGTGAAAATCAGCATCGAGGGCAATAAAATGCCATTGTGACCTTGCCTGGGATGTGTCCCCATCTCTAAGAAATGCGCAATGGACTCTTTGGAGAAAGATGATATTTTAAAAAATTTTTTAGTGTATCTGTAAATGGTTCTGCTTATATCAGATGTCATAGGATTCGCATTTCTCTCACTTGTATTTAAAACTGTTTGTTGTGTACTTTGTACAGAAGAATACTAGTCATACTTCTATAAACTTTACACAATAAAGTTTCATTCTGGTTTTGGGGGACTGTCTCTTCATTGTCTTAGAGGATGTATTCTCAGTGGGGGTGAAAATTGGTTCTTGGTGAGGGGAAAAAAAAATCTTAGATATTTCAGTGGTTTGTGACCCTTCCATCTTCCATGTTCAGCCTTCCTGACTGTGGTATAATAAGGAATTTGGTCTCTGTTTTGGGTTCCTGACAAGGAGCTTCTAAAACCCTTGGCATTTCCTGGATGATAAGAATGTATGTGTGATGCTAATGAGGTGACTCTTGGTAGGCCCCTAGACAGCTTTAGAATGGGGGCTGTCACCAGAAAGATCTAGCAAGTAATTCAAGGGTTGGGATTTTGGGCAGGCCTGACGGGACGGGTTGGAGTGAGGGGATTGAGTTCAGTCATGTGCCCAATGATGTAACTGGTCGTGCCTGAATAGTGAAACCCCAGTTAAAAACTCTGGACACTCATGCTCACTGGGGCTTCCAGATTGGTGAGCACAGTGATAAGCTGAGATGATGATATGCCTTCATTCCACAAAGGGAGGGTATGGAAGCTCTGTTTCCTCCCAGAACTCACCCTTTTTCTCTTCATTTGGCTGGTCCTCCTACTTTGAGTCCTTTGTAATAAAACTAATCATAAACATAGTGCTTTCCTGAGTTCTGTCAGTCATTTTAGCAAATTCTTGAACCTAAGGGGATTATGGGAACCCCCAGATTTGTAACCAGTCAGTCAGAAGTGGTAATGGACCCACTGGCAGCTGGCATCCAAAATGGGAACAGTCTTGTGGAGGACTGAGCCCTTAAACCTGTTGAGTCCAGTGCTAACCCCAGGTGGTTAGTGTCAGAATTGAATTGCAATATTCTAGTTGGGGTTGAAATGAAATAATGACAAAATCTTAATTCTTACTATTACTCTTGTTAGGGAAATTTTAATTACTTGATTTTAATTAAATTACATTGATGTTTTCTCATGGGAAGTGTGCTATAATGAAAAAAAAAAAGGTGGTGAAATACTGCCTTAGAGGAAATGTGGATGTAACTGAAAATCACTGTACCAGTTACTGATGGCAGTTGGGCAGTTGGGTTAGAGATAATTATATTTATGGCTATACTGTTCTATTTTTGTGATACTTTAAACTTACCTTAGTCTCTGCAGATTTAATTATGAAAAATCTCCAGTTAGTCAAAATGACAAAATCCAAGAACTAATAATTCATTTTAATTATAGAAATTCTACTCATACAAATTGGAATAGGGTTTTTGACAACCTTGATTTTCAAAAAAACGTGAAGATCATACTTGCCATAAAAGCCTTTGAACAGGGCGCCTGGGTGGCTCAGTCGTTAAGCGTCTGCCTTCAGCTCAGGTCATGATCCCAGGGTCCTGGGATTGAGTCTGCACATTGGGCTCCCTGCTCGGCGGGAAGCCTGCTTCTCCCTCTCCCACTCCCCCTGCTTGTGTTCCTGCTCTCGCTCTCTCTCTCTCTGTCAAATAAATAAATAAAATCTTTAAAAAAAAAAAAAAAGCCTTTGAACAGCCAAAATGGCATGAAGTGTATGCACTTACTCAAAAGAATCTCTCAGAATCTCTGCATTTACTTTCTTTTTTTAAAAGATTTTATTTATTTATTAGAGAGCATGAGGTGCGGGTAGCAGAGGGGAGAGGGAGAAGCAGACTCCCTGCTGAGCCAGGGCTGAGGTGGGGGTGGGGGTGGCGAGCTACATCCTGGGACTCCGGGATCATGACCTGAGCCAAAGGCAGATGCTTAACCAACTGAGCCACCCAGGCGCCCCTGCATTTACACTCAACATGCTTAGCACAGATGGGACAGTGAGCTGTAAAAGGCAGGTGCATAAAAATGTTACCAGGTGATTACTAATCTCTAGGTGGAGGTGGAAACAATTATTTTCTACAGTCATTTTGCTTTATATAAATAGCCTTTAAAAAAGCTTGTGAGAGCAATAAAAGCACAGCCACCTATTGAAGCAGATGTTGATGACCCTGGTCATTAAAAATTCTAAACAAGAAAGGTGAGAGTCGTGCTTTTTAAAAAAGATTTAAACTTAACTGATACAGCATTTTGCCATTTGATGGGGTAAGTTCCAGTTATCTGATTATTTCACCGATACGGGGTAAAACATGCCAGATAGTAAAGTGATAATCGTAAGTGAGAAATTCAAAATGATGTGGAAGGTTCTCTTAATACTATGTTGAAGAAAAGGTTGTTTCTATATAAATGATCCTTGGTCCATGGGTTAGAAACTCTCAAACCTGGCCTAACAGAATGGCTTTTTAAAAAATTTTTAATTTTGGAAGTATCTCTAACTTAGAATTCTATGTTGCAAGAACGGTAGAATAAACTCCCATAGACCCTTTGCCTATATTTAACCAATTGTTCATATTTGTAGCATTTACTTTATACATGTGAGTAACTTGCTGACAGCTTGCCTCTTGGTCCCCAAATATTTAAGCATATTTCTCTCCACAAAGACCTTTAGTTTGTTCCAGTGTTGGTGGTGGTAACTTTGACCACTGGAATGGAATGATGCAGAATCATTTTTTTCCAGTTAAAATTAATTGTGGACTAATTTTAATTATTTTACATTAATTATAAATACATAAAATACACATAAAATTTGACATCTTAAAGGACAGTTTTTAAGTGTACAGTTGGTGGCATTAAGTCCACTCACTTTTGTTTGCAACCATCAACTGCCTTTCCTCTACAGAAATCTTTTCATCTTAAAAAATGAAACTACTCATTGGATAGTAACTCCACATTCTCTTCCTCCTGCCCCAGCCCTGGCAGTCACCATACTACTTTGTCTCTGGTTTTGGCTACTCTGTCTCATGTAAATGAAATCATACATTGTTTATCCTTTGTGACTGGTCTATTCACTTAGCATAATGTCCTCAAGTTTTATACATTTTGAAGCATGGGTCGGAATTTCCTTCTATTTTAAGGCTGGATAATACTGTATTATATGTATATACCATGGTTTGTTTATTCATGCATCATCTGTTGATGGATATTTGGGTTGCTTTTACCTTTTGGCTGTTGTGAAAAATGCTGCCATGAATATGGGTGTGCAAATACTTCTTTGAGACCCTGCTGTGAGTTCTTTCAAGTATATACCCAGACGTAGAATTATTGGATCATATGGCGATTCTAATTTATGGAACTGCCATGCTGTTTTCCAAAACGGCTGCACCATTTTATATTTCTGCCGATAGTGCAAAGGGTTCTGATTTGTCCACAGCCACATCAGCACTTACTTGTGTTTTGCTTTTTGGGTTATTTTTGGTTTTGTTCCTGTTTTTTTGATAGTAGCCGTCCTAATGGGTGCAAGATGGTATGTCATTGTGGTTTTGATTTGTATTTTTCTGATGATTAGTGACATTGAACATCTTTCCATATTCTTATTAGTGCTTTTGATGCCTTCTTTGGAGAATTACCTATTCAAATATTTTGCCCATTTTTATTTATTTATTTATTTATTAAAGATTTTATTTATTTGACAGAGAGAGACACAGCGAGAGAGGGAACACAAGCAGGGGGAGTGGGAGAGGGAGAAGCAGGCTTCCCGCCAAGCAGGGTGCCCAATGCGGGGCTCGATCCCAGGACCCCGGGATTATGACCTGAGCCGAAGGCAGACGCTTAACTGACTGAGCCACCCAGGCGCCCCAAATATTTTGCCCATTTTTAAAGTAAGTTGTTGGAATTCTGTGTATATTCTGGATAATAACTAATCAGATGAATGATTTGCAGATATTTTTCCCATTTTGTGGATTGCCTTTTCACTCTTTATTCCCATTGAATGGTCTTGATACCCTTGTCAAACATCATTTGGCCATGTATACAAGGGTTTATTTCTGGGCTCACTTCCATTGGTCTATCCAGCTGTCTTTGCACTAGCGTGACACTTTTAGGAACAAGAATCAAGTTTTTTATTTGTCCATTTCTTGATTTTGAAGTATTCCTGGATGACATCCTTGGCCTGAGACTCTTTGCCGTAGTCTTTAACCACCACACAACTGCAACCAACTACTTTATGGGATTTCCCTCTCTCTTCATAGAGGCCTACCCATTCCCCTCATTTCTTGTCATCAACCTTAATTAGATTGATTTTGGTGTTCAGCACAAAGGGCCTCCACCAATTTGACATACATAAACTCATCACAGTGGGATGCAAGCACACAAAGATGGGTTTAGCGCCTGACTAAGGCTTTGGCAGCTTTGTGAATTTCATGTGCTAGGCCATTGTGGATGAGGGTGGTTTTCAGCACCTCTTGCAAAGCAGTATTAACATCCATTACACCTTCAGCAGCAATGCCTTCCTCAGCCATGGTGGTGGGCTAGGGTAGAGCCCAATCTTGAGTGTACCTGAAACCCTGCCTCTGAGCAGCTTGGTGGTGGCAGGGAAAGAGCATGACACTGTTTTGACTACTATAGCTTTGTAAATTTTGAAATCCAGAATTGTGAGTCCTCCAACTTTGTTCTTTTTCAAGATTGTTTTGGCTGTTTGGGGTCCTTTGAGATTTCATATGAATTTTAGGATGGATTATTGTTTCTTCAAGAAACATCATTGGGATGTTGACAAGGACTGCATTGGTTCTATAGATCACTTTGGGTAGTATTGACATTTTAACAATATGAAGTCTTCCAGTCTATGAACACAGGATGTCTTTCTGTATAATCTCATTTCTTTGAGCAACACTTCAGTGTCTATTCTATAGACATTTTCTTTGTAGTTATGGCAATTACTTCTAACATGCTAAGTTATAAATATTTTTAAATAATTTCAATCACATACAAAAACTACTTTGTAGTCTGCCTGCCTTTATGTTATTGATGTCACAAATCACTATATGTATATACAGAATATATATATTGTGTACCCACTAACATGGATTTACAGTTATTTTTTATGCTTTTCTACTTTAAATCCTGTAAAAGAAGTTATAATACTGGGTTTTATATTTGTCCATGTATTTTCCTCTACTGGAAAAATTCACATTTTTGTATGGCTTTGAGTTACTAGTATCCTTTCAACCTGGAGGACCACCTTTAGCATTTCTTGTAGCGCTTTTCTAGTGAGTGAATTTCCATAGTGTTTGTTTATCTGGCTTAATTTCTCCCTCATTTTTGAAGGATAGTTTTGCCAGATACAGAATTCTCGGTTGACAGGGGTTTTTTCTTGCATCATTTAAATTATATCATCTGACTACCTCCTGGCCTGCTGAGATTGTGCCCTGGGAGCCAGAGAGAGACCCCTTACTAGTAAAATACAATTTTGGGGGAGGGCATCAGATTAACCATTGTTTCCAAATTGCCTTCTCCCTACCCACCTGCATACTACTTCCTCAGACAGGCAGAGATTGTCAGGCCAAGCTCCATACTGCCTCTGTTCTTGTGATGTTCCCGTCTTGTGGTAGCAGACATCTTCCAGCCTCAGACGCACAGGTAGAGTGTAGTGTGTAGTGAAGTGAGTGTAGGTTACTTGTATATAAAAGAATTGCTGAGATGTTAGAGAAGTCCTGAGAGGTGGAATTGTCTAGTGTTGACATGAGCTAGAAATGTTACAAAAATGCATGTGATTCTGTAGCGAGTTGTCTTAAATTGGCTGATTTTGGTACCATTGAGCTCCACATGTGCATTTCATATGTTCATTGGTTTTTAAAGAAAGTGGTGGGGCACCTGGGTGGCTCATTTGTTAAGCATCTGCCTTTGGCTCAGGTCATGATCCCAGGGTCCTGGAATCGAGCCCCGCATCGGGCTCCCTGCTCCGTGGGAAGCCTGCTTCTCCCCCTCCCACTCCCCCTGCTTGTGTTCCCTCTCTCACTGTGTCTCTTTCTGTCAAATAAATAAATCTTAAAAAAAAAAAAGTGGGCTATGTCACAGCATTACCTGTATGCCTCGTTTTAAGCAAGCTGAGTACATAAATGTAAAGATCCTACAAAAACTTGGGGGTGATAGTTTGTAAAAGGATTTACTTACAAGATTTTTTAAAAAAAATTCTTGCTGCTTTGGGGCACCTGGGTGGCACAGTTGGTTAAGTGTTCGGCTCTTGGTTTTGGCTCAGGTCCTGATCTCAGGGTTGTGAGATCAAGCCCCATGTCAGGCTCTGTGCTCAGTGCAGGGTCTGCTTGAGACTCTCTCCCTCTGCCACTTCTCTCTCTCTCTAAAATAAACCTTAAATAAAATAAAAACATTCTTGCTGCTTTAAAGCAGGATTTGAAGGAGCAACCAGTGAAAACACCACTCACTCTATGAGATGAGGGTTTGGGTCTGTGCTCCCCAGGACTAGCTCAGTTCTTACAAAGCCTGGGGCCCTGGACCTGTAGGTTCTTTCCATGGTGGGGCTGCAGTTATGGGTGCACCAAGGGAGGTTCAAAGTGCATCAGGCCCTAAGACAGCTAGTTATTCCTTGGGTTTATTTGACTAGAGAGCAATGGGTGAGGCTTTAAATAAAATACTTTGTAAATGTTTTACGATGATGACATGTTAAAAACGCAATGGATTGAAAGTAAAGAGACAGAGTTTGGTCTCCCAACATGTGAGGATCTCTGTGGGTGAGGGAAATCAGTGCTCATGGTTTGAGAGTTGGGAGAGAAGAGGAGAGAGTTTATGCTTTCCTGCCCTTTGAGTTTGGCGAATGAGTGATTTCTTTGTAATTCTTTTTTTTTTTTTTGTATGTGTTTTGAGAAAGAAGTTACTTTTTTGGCTAGAGATAGTACAGAAATGGAGTTCCCCAGACCAGTTCTGTGTGAGACCAGCAGAGGTCAGTAAACACTGGTCTTTTGAGGAACTTATCTGGTAAGTTGACCAATGTAGTTATGGACAGCTGTTCCAAGCTGGTCTCTTCTGAAACCCATGTTGGGAGGAAGGACCAAATCAAAGAGGCTGTGAGCTCCCAGGGGTCAAGGACCATGTCCATCTGATTGTCACCATTCAGTTTGTTGAGCTGACCTAACATATGGCACTTCACATTTTGACATGGATTATACTTAATTCTATGAGATGTTACTGTCTCTGTTTTACAGATGAAGATAATGATGCACAGAGATCAAGGTGCCACCCAACTGGTGAGTGGCAGAGCCAGAATTCAAGGTCAGGTCTCCTGATTTCTGATCCCTGGCCACCTTTTCAGCTGGATTTTTTCCACATGAAGTATGTGATAGTTCTTATTGTTCAGACTTTTAGTTCTTGGCTTATATTTTCTGGCCATTCCTAAGTGTTGCTATTCTGTTTTTATTGAGGAAGTCAGAAAAAACCTTGAGGTGGAAAAAAACCATTCAGGGGTTTCCTAAGAAATAGTGTTGTTCAGTATGATACTTAAAAAGGGATCAAATTTGGTAGACTTTCAGCATAATCATGTTATCCTTAGAGCAGAATTCAGAATGAAATTGATCTCATATCAACCAACTTTCTTTTTAAAAAATTTTAAAGCAAAACAGCAAAACCTTGTAAGTTGATCCCATAGCCTAGATGGTATTATAAGGATCATCCTGTGCATGTCTCTGCTGAAAGGGAGAGGAACCACAGCTGGGCCTCATGTCTTCGTGGTGTTCAGTTAATCACCCTATTTAGGTTTCACAAGAAGCCACCATTTATCTTTCCATAAGTGAGAAAAATGTGTTCAAAGTGAAATGACTGCCCAAAGTCATACTGTAAGTAGCAAACCACCCATGGATCCAGAGGCCATTCTTTCTGCCTCCAAAGCTTTCAGTTATGCTGTGGTGTTTTCTGGGTGAAATACCAGGATTTAAATAGATGCTTAAGAGTTTTTACATTGATCCATAGTTGTTCTTGGACCTTGTTTAAACTTGTACCATCTGAAGTGAACACCTGTGTCCATTCTTTTCCAGGTTTTGCTGTTATCACTCAAGATACCATACCTTGAATAATACATGGAAGACCTCAGGACACTGATAAGGCTAATATCCTAATGAAGGGTCTCAGAGGGTCATGGCTGGGGAAGGGCTGGGATTCAGCCATACTGCTAAATAGTTCGATGATAACCTTCTTCAGATGTTACAGTCACTGATGTTTGTTAGGGCTGAGGATCCTGGGGAAAAGTCTTGAATTCTCTCCACTATTGGGTTTGATTATTGATAGGACGCATAGGCTGACATGGCCCAGGCAGAGACCCACCTGCAGAGATTGTGGGAACCCCAAGAGAAAATTCCCTGTAAGAGAAGGACCAGTCTGACAGGGCAAGCCCCTCTTCTCAAGAGGATAGAATGTTGGAGTCAAACTGAAGGTCCCAGTATGTCCTGAGCCTGTAGGTGTGAACTGAAAGCTGTGTTGATAGATGCTATAACACTGGAGTTCAAAAAGTTCTGTTGTGGAACAGCCCTGGTCATCCGTACGCAAAAGGAACACTCTCACCTCATAGCCCTGTGGAGTCCTGGAATGGCAGCTCCTCTGGCCAACCAATTTAGGGCATGGTGACAAGAGTGGTCCCCCCTCTTGGGGTGTATCTGTGGAATAATCAAGCCCGAAGCTGCAAAAGCTTGACCTGAGCGGCCATAGCAACCCATTTAGGATCATGTGCACCCTTAGGATTCCTAGAACATTTGAGGAGGAAGGATTTTCCTTGAGGTAGGACTCCCTACATTTGCATAGATGAGCACTCAAAGCCATTGAGATTCAGATATTTATATGAAACTTCATTTGCACTCATGGCTGATTAAGGCTTGGAAAGTTTTCCTTTCTGCTACAGGATTTTTGAGACACCCAAGAAAGTAACCAACTAGTATAACTTGTATCTTCATTAAGGACTGGTTGAACCCCACGTGGTCCATGGTCTGTACTCCACAACCCCCATAGCCACTCTGGTCTCACGTCATGCCACTCTTCCCTTCACTCACTCCACTCAGGCGCCCATTGGCCATGTGCATCCAGCTGTTCTCAGTCTGGATCACATTTTCCTGCTCTGTCTCCTCAAATATCCACCAACCTTGCTCTCTCACTTCGTTTGGTCTCTGTTCAAATGTCACCTTATTGGTGACACATTGCCTCTTTCTTATATGAGAAAGCAACACCTGCCCCTCACTTTATTTTTCCCTGAAGCACTTTGCACCATCTAACTTACTATATATTTACTTGTTTGTTATTGAGCGTACCTTCCTCATTAGAATGGGAGCTCCATGAGGGCAGGAACTCCATCCGTTTTATTTATTGATGTATCCCCAGCAACCAGAACCATGTCACATAGTACATACTCTGTAAACTTGGTGCATGAATGGCCCCTACTACCTCCGTTCTTCATTCATTAATCAATTCATTCAACAAACACTGAGCCCTATAGGTGTTGGATATGCTGGATAACAGAGGACCAAAGATGAACAAGCTAGCTTCTGTCCTTAATTAGGTCACAATGTGAGGAGGGACACAGAAAAGCAAACTTAACTAGAAATGCATTGTAGTGGGTTTATTGGGGGTGCAACGGAGAGGATCAAGAAAAACTTCATGAAGGAGGCATGTTGAGTTGACTGCTGAGGGCGAGGATGATGGTGAACATTTATTGAGTGCTTACTGTGTGCCATCTCTCCACTAAGCAATGAATATAGTATCATTTAAGGCTGTTAACAGTTTTATGACATAAATGCTCATATTACCTTTATCTTAGGGATGCAGAAACAGGCTCAGAAAGGACCAAGGTCACAGAGCTAGTACTTGGAGCTGAGGTTCAAACTTGGCTTTTTCTGGTTCCAGATTTCAAGCTTTAACTATGTGCTGGGCAGACAAGCGGGGAAGACATTGTGAACAGAAGAAACACTATATCCCAAGGATTGAAACTCTACCATGTGTATTCAGGTAACTGCAGAGATTCCAGGAAGTGTGAAAAGAGATGAAGTAAGAGTATATGACACTTAGAAGGTGGCCTTAGAGGACACAGGTGTTCATACCTGTGCCTGATTCCTTTCTCTTTCTTCCTTCCAGAGTAGCTTCCTTTTGCTACTATATTGGGCTTCTGAATATGCTTTGATCTGAAGGAAAAATTTCATGATTGAAGCGGGGCGGGGGGGGGGGTCGACTATGTGGTTGTAGTACCCCTGATGGGAGATGGAGTTCTTGAGTAGGATAGTAACTTTGAGAATGAAGGGGAGACAACAGATAGGAAGATCTTCGGAGAGAGAACTGCTAGAGCTTGTTCCTCATTTGCTGCCAGAGTCAGAGAAGGAAGAGCCTGGGTGAATGGGAGGATAGGGTACCATTAATGAGGACAGAGCATCTAGGGGAAAGCCCCATGGGAGTGGTGAAGATGAAGAGTGAAGGTGGTCTGAAGTACCTGTGGCTCCCTGAGCAAGGGAGATGCCCCGTGCTGGTCTGGATGCATATGGCTGGAGTTCTGAATGGAGTCACAGAGCTGACAGACATCAGCTACTAAGTATTTCTTTAAATTGCTGCCAAGAAAGATAAGCACTAGACTTGGGGTGGAACTTTTGGGAATGCCAGATGTGAATGCTAGGAATCTTCTCAGTATTGACATCTTTGGATGGGTATTATGTTGTTTTCAGATCATTTGTTGTGACATCATCAGACACATATGTCTAAACCATTCAGGGAAGTTTTTGACATTTTCTTAGCTAAAGTATTTGAGAACATGAGGTCTCTTTGCACCATTTTCTTCTGTAGATGTCTGAGCAAAATGGCCGGTTGGAAGCACGTTCACTCAACCCAGCTGTTTTTTCCCAGTGGCTCCCACAGCCCCATCTGGAGTCACAGCCACAATGATCGCCCTCATCCATGAAATGGAATCAGAAGCTTGATGGAGACCCATTTCAGCCCAGCCTTTCCTCCAGCTCACAGTACTCACTAAGTGTCCAGGTGAAACACAGCCAGGTCTCCTGACCGTTACCCCTGCAGGAGCCCTTCACTCCAGAATGGTAGCTAGGACAGAGCACACTGGTGGTGAGGGTCTTGGTTGCAGACCTTTGCCAAGTGCCCAGGTGCACAAAGGGCAAATCTACATGTGGGAGGATCCAGGGAATAGGGCTGAGGTAAGATGGAGAGCTCCAGCTACTCACTACCTTTATTCTCCCCTCCTTGGGCAGCACTGTCCCAAGTTCTGGTTGGGAAGGCAGAGGGGAAGAATGAATTTTACCTCAAACTACATCCCAGCTCAGGTAGCGCAGGGCCATGGTGTTATTGGTGTGGGGAGGGGGGGGGGTACTCTTCATGGTGGTATTCTTTTCATCTGCTCACTCAGGGACATATTGAGATCACTTACAGTGGCAGAATGGGAATGAGAATGGAAGTGGCAAAAGAGGGTGCTTTGGGGTCACGTGATCCCAAGTCCTGTTCCCCTTCTGCCACCCATGGACTATGTGGTCCAGGGCAAAAGTCACTTCAACTCACTAAACCTTGGTCTCCTCCTCCTTGAAGGCATTGATGCCCACTGCACAGAGAGGTCATGGGGATAGAAGTGCTCAGAAGGATGCCCAGCACATAGTAGGTAGCTTAGTAGGTGAGGCTACTTCATTGTGATTATTTTTCGGTTTCCTATGTGTTTTCAATCTCACTGCTTAATTTAGCATTGGATTTGGTGATATGTGGCTTTATATTTCCTTTACCTCACCTAGGAACAGTATAAGGATTACATGCTCAGACTGCAGAGTTTGCCCAGGCCTAGCCTCAAATCCTGGCTCCTCCAGCACACTTTTTGACTTCGCGTAAGTAACTTTACTGATTAGTCCCTGTGGGGATAACGATGGCGCCTCTACTCCCCTTAGAGAGCAGTTGTTAGAAGGAAATAAGATCATGCATGGGAACTGCTTGGTACACAGTAGGCACTCAAGTATTGGTATCTGTCTTGTGAATATAGCCACTCTGAGAAGGCATATACTTATTCCAAAATCGAGCACTTGCCATTGTTCAAAATATTTAGCAAATCTTGACATGATCTTCAGAGTCCTTTGAATGCCTATACTGGTGAGAAACTTTTAAGAAAGAGCAGGTTTGGGGGAAGATTGATAAAATATTCAAAGGCAAATCTGCTGGTTGACATGGCTGGTGGATTAAGATAATTATCCTTACAGTAAAAAACATTGTGTTTCTCGTATCCCGTGCCAATGCATCCAGGAGAGGCCTTCCAGCAGTGTGGGGAGCAGCTCACACAGCCTGCAGAGCCACGACTTGGTTCCTTACCCACTTGCTCCTGCGTGGTTTTCACATTATTACTGTTTTTTTAATTGGAAAGCGAAACCTGCCCATGGTTAAAAAAGAAACATTTCAAAGGGTAGGAGTGAAAAATCTCCCTACCACACAGAGGCAATCTACAGTTTCCACTGTCTTTGGTGAGTGTATGTGGCTGTATACGGTCCCTTTCAGAACAGCAAATGGGGGCCCAGCAGGCCCATTGCTCTGTACCTTTTCCTTCCCACTCACGAAGCTCTCCTGAGGGCGTGACTTTCAAGGACTGCCCTCTACACAGAGGCACCAGCTATTGAAGGAATGGCCAGGGAAGGCCTTTGGGGCTCCCTAGATACTTAAATAGCACCAGGGCATGTGACTGCCCCTGCTCCCTACTCTGAAATTCCCATTTGTCCACTCTCCCACTTTAAATCATTTTCCGTTCACTTCTATAGCCGGCACTAATAGTTGGATGTCTTTTGGAGGAAGAGAGAGAGAGGGAGGAGAGGAAGAGGAGAAAGAGAAAAGAAATGGAGTGGGGAGACAAGAGAGGAAAGGGGAGGGGAGGGGGGGGGTCTTTTACTCATGGCTCTCTAGTGGTTATGGATTGAACTGTGTTCCCTCCAAATGCAGACGTTGATGTTCTAACCCCCAGTACCCCAGAATGTGATCTTATTTGGAAATAGGGTCATTGATGATGTAATTAGTTAAGTTAGGATTAGGTCACACTAAAGTAGGGCAGATCTCTAGTATGACTGGTGTACTCACAAAAAGGGGAAATTGGGAAATAGACACACACACAGGGAGAACACCTTGTGAAGGTGAAGACAAAGATCAAGGTCATGTTTCTATAAGCCAAGGACACCAAAGCTTGCCAGCAAAGCATCAGAAACTAGGAGAGAAGCATGAACAGAACCAACCCTGCTGACACCTTGATCTTGGATTTCCAGCCTCCAGAACTGTGAGACAAATGTCCATTGTTAAAGCTCCCCAGTTTGTGGCACTTTGTTAGGGCAGCCCTAGCTGACTAATGCTCTGGTAAAAGACAAACTGCTAGCACTCAAACCCCCCACGTCAGAAAGGAGGCCCAAGATTTAGCAGGAATGTTTGGATGCTGGTGCCGATGTCTTCCTCACCTCCAGTATTTGCTGGTCCCCATCTATTGAGTCCCCATAAGTTTTCCACTTCCCACTGGGGACCTGAGCAATAGTAACAGGTGCTAGATAAACTGAAGGCAAGACATAAAACTGGAGGGTTCAGCCACCCCAAAATTTGCTTCCTTGAATCTCTGAACCAAACGGACCAGTAAGCGCTTACCCAGGGTCTTTTTGTGCCATCAGCTCCCAGACTCAGCCTAAAGTGCTCACCCTGGAGAGGCAACATGGGCGGCATTCTGGGGGCTTACCAGAATGGAAGCTCACACTGAGCAGAGCCGGTTACTGATGGAGTGAGATTCTTATGCTCTGGAAAATGGAGAAAAGCTCTCTGCAAAACTGAAGCTGCAATGTTATGAAGATGGAAATGCTATCCACAGGAGCAAGCCTAACCTGGCCCTGTGGAGTGTCACAACTCCATGAGGGAATGGCCACATACCCTGCCACTAGGTTAACTTTCCAAAGTCCCCAGCAGCGTCTCATCCCTTGCCCAGTGGGGATTAGAGGTAGGGTGGCCAGCACTCACAAAATGAGAAAATCAAAGGTCTCTTTACCAATGGCGTGAGCACAGGGCTTAAAGGAGCCAAACAGTGGGCAGCCTCAGCCTATGGCCCATATTCAGATACTCCAATTTCTGTATGGGGGAGAGACCAAAGTGTTCAATGGTCTGAGCTGAGTATAATACTTCTAGAAATAGCATATGCCCTTGACAAACATTTTCCTAAGATTTATATTTTTGCCACTCCTGGTTGGGGGTTAATGGGCTAACTATTTAATCAGAACTTCAGCAAAATGTGGGATGAAGACCTGACATGAACCAACCCTGTGACTGTCCTTGGCCTGTGTCCGCTCATCATCCAGCATTTAGCTAAGCAGACCACCTACCACCATCTGGGGAGAAAGGCACTGCCGTCCGCCACCCACGTGCTTTGCTCCACTAAAGGCACTGAGGAACAAGTCTGGATCTGCAACGGACACCTGTGGGTTTGAACTCGTCATCCCAGACTGGGCAACACGATTTGGACAATACCCAGAAGACAGATTCCTCTACTGCTGAGTGCAGATGACTGCTGACTTCAACCCCTACTCTGTTGCTGTGTCCTTTCCTTACCTAAGTTCCTGTCCTTACCAGTGTTGACTCCACGGCCACCAGTGTATCAACACATAGTCCTAGATTACTTATTGACTGCTGAAGGCAGTGGGATCTATACACTTAACACAACTTGCTACGTGTTTTAAAGATAGCCAGGGACATGCAGTAAAGGGCCATGTCCCTTTAATGACAGTTTACAGATTAAACAAATTGAACAAATCAGAATTTTCTAACTTACTCTCCTGGCAGACTGGCTGCAAATGGGCTTTGAAATCCTTGTTTTTACTCTCATAGGATTCTGGGGCTTTAAAATGCTTTATCATGGGCAAAAACTGAGGCATAATGCATTTACATATAACTAAAATTTTAAAGCAACATGGGCCCAAGGGATGGATTATTACATTATGAGCCAAAGATAACCTCTTGTAGATTGGCCGTGTGTTGTCTAGCTTATTAATAGCAGCCTGTGACCCATTAGCTCAAAAGCCTGCGGATGCCAAACTCAGATTTTACTCTTGCAAGAGTTTTGAACATAGCTCAAATAAGCAGATTTTTAGCCATTTGCAGGCTATCTGCTTTGTATACCCCAGGAAACTACACCTACCATCTGCTAGCCATAGATAAAATAAACCCAGTAGCTATAAAAGACTGCCCTTCAGAGCACCATGTTCTAGAGACTCTCAGTGTTGCTACTGAGTGACATCATCTAAACACACAAGCATGCTGTCTGCTCTTCCTCTTCTCCTTCTGGGTGGACAGTTTCATCCTGTGAAGGACTTCCCTCATCATGCCAACCTGTCCAGGTGTTAGCCAAATAAAGTTCACTATGTGCTACTGCCACCTGGTGGTCATATCTTTTTCTGTGCTCAACCCCCAAATTCCTCCAACTCGTGGTCTAGACCGTTACCAGGTTTATGGATCTTTTCAAATACCACTTTGGGGTTTTATTATTTTTCTCTGTTGTTTTTCTGTTTTCTATTTAATTGGCTTCTGTTGTAATCTTTATTATTTCCTTATTCTTCTTAATTTGTATTTCATTTATCCTTCTTTAGTTTCCTAAGGTAGAACAGCAATCATAGATTTGGGATCTTTCTTCTTTTCCAATAGAGGTGTTTAGTGTTATAAAAATTTCCCTCTAAACACTGTTTCAGCTGCATCCCACAAATTTTGATATATTGTGTTTTCATTTTCATTCAAGTCAAAATACTTTCTCATTTCCTTTTGAATTAATTTATTTGACTCACATGTTATTTAGAAGTGTGTTATTTAGTTTCCAATATTTGGGAATTTTCCACATTTTTGTCATTTACTTATAACTTAACGCCATTGTAGTCAGAGAACATACTTAGTATGGTATGAATAACTTTACAGTTTTGAGTTGTTTAATGGCATAGAATAGGATCTACTATGGTAAGCATTTTTTGTGTACTTGAATACAATGTGTATTTGCTGTGGTTGGAGGAGTGTTCCACAAATGTCAACTAGGTCAAGTAGGTTGGTAGTGTTGTTCTAGTTTTGTATATCTACTGATTTTTATTCTACTTGTTCTGTCAAATATTGAGAGGGGTATTGAAATCTCTGACTATAATTGTGGATGTGTTTATTTCTTTCTATTACATAAATTTTTGCTTCATGTATTTTGAAGCTCTATTATTAGGTGCATTAATGTTTAGGATTATTATGTCATCTTGACAAATTGGCTTTTCTCTTTGTCATTATGAAGTTGTCCTTCTTATCCCTGGTTATATTCTTTGCTTTGAAATCTACTTTGTCTGTTATTAATATAGTCACCCAATTTTCTTTTGATAATATTATTGTGGTGTGTATTTTTCCATTCTTTTACTTTTACCCTATTTGTTTCTTTGTGTTTAATTTTTTAAAATTTATTTATTTGAGAGAGAGTGAAAGCAAGAGAGATCACAGAAGGAGAGGGAGAAGCAGACTCATCGCTGAGTGGAGAGCCCAACGAGGGGCTCGATCCCAGGATTCTAGGATCATGACCTGAGCTGAAGGCAGACGCTTAACTGACTGAGCCACCCAGACGCCCCAGTTTTTTTTTGTGTGTTTAAAGTAGGCCTCTTGTAGGCAATTTGAGCCTTACTTTTCATCCAATCTGACAATCTCTGCCCTTTTCATTTGAATATTTAGACCTTCACATTTAATGTGATAGTTGATGTGATGAGATTTAAATCTACCATAGTGCTATTTATTTTCTAGCTATTTATCTCATCTATTCTTTTTCCTCTTTTTGTGTGTGTGGGGGACACTTGTTTTAGATTAATTGAATATAGTTTTATAATTCCACATTATCTTCTTTGTTGATTTATTAGCTATAACCTTTTTATTCATGAGAGAGAGAGAGAGACAGAGGCAGAGGGAGAAGCAGGCTCCCCGCGGAGCAGGGAGCCCGACGCGGGACTCGATCCCAGGACCCTGGGATCATGACCTGAGCCGAAGGCAGACGCTTAACCGACTGAGCCACCCAGGTGTCCCGAGCTATAACCTTTTTGAGGCCCTTCTTTAGGATTTAGAGTATAGATTCCTAATTTATGTCAGTATGCTGACACATGGCACTCTAACAGTATACGTCTTTTTCTCTTCCCCCAGCCTTTGTGCTATTGTTATACATTTTATTTTTACATGTTCTTAATTCCATGTATTAGTTTGGTAAGACTGCCATAACAAAGTACTTCAAGCTGAGTTACTTAAACCATAGAAATTTATCATATCACAGTTCTGGAAGCTGGAAGTCCAAGATCGAAGTGTGGACAGGGCCATATACCCTCTGAAGGTGCTAGGGAAGGATCTGGTCCAGGACTCTTTCCCAGTTTATGGTAGCTCCTTTGCTGTGGCAGCATAACTCAGTCTTCACATGTCATTCTTCCTGTGTGCATTTCTTTGTCTAAATTTCCCCTTTTTTTGGGTGGCTCAGTTGGTTAAGTGTCTGCCTTTGGCTCAGGTCATGATCCCCAAGTCCAGGGATTGAGCCCCAGGTTGGGCTCCCTGCTCAACTGGGAGCCTGCTTCTCCCTCTCTCTCTGCTCCTCCCCTGCTCATGCTCTCTCTCTTGCTCACTCTCTCAAATAAAATCTTTAAAAAATAAATAAATAAATAAATTTCCCCTTTTTATAAGGATGCCAGTTATATTGGATTAGAGACCCACCCTACTCCATCCAGTTAAGACCTCATCCTAACTTAACTAATTACATCAGCAATGATCCTGTTTCCAGATAAGGTTACCTCTGGAGGTACTGGGGATTAGTACTTCAACATATGAATTTTTTTTTTAAGATTTTATTTATTTATTTGACAGAGAGACACAGCCAGAGAGGGAACACAAGCAGTGGGAGTGGGAGAAGCAGGCTTCCCGCCGAGCAGGGAGCCTGATGTGGGGCTCAATCCCAGGACCCTGGGATCATGACCTGAGCCAAAGGCAGACACTTAACAACTGAGCCACCCAGGTGCCCCAACATATGAATTTTGAAGAACATAATTCTCAGCCCATAATAGCACACAATATATTATTATTATACTGCTTTAAACAACTCTATTTTTTAAAGAAACTTCAAAATAAGAAATAAAATCTTTTATACTTGCAAGTATCAGCACTTCACCTTTTTAATTGCCAAATAAATACTCTATTAAATGGCTGTATCACATTTTATTTATTCAAGAGTATATGGATATTTGGGTTGTTTCCACTTTTGAGCTAATTTGAATAATGTTATTATGAACATTTGTGTACAAGTTATTATGTACAAGGACATGTATTTTTATGTTTCTTGGATAGATATGTAAGAGTAGAATTTCTGGCTCATATAATTTAACTACTGAGGAACTTTTTTCTTTTTCTTTTTTTTTTTTAAAGATTTTATTTATTTATTTGAGAGAGAGAGAATGAGAGAGAGCACATGAGAGGGGGGAGGGTCAGAGCGAGAAGCAGACTCCCTGCTGAGCAGGGAGCCCGATGTGGGACTCGATCCTGGGACTCCAGGATCATGACCTGAGCCGAAGGCAGTCGCTTAACCAACTGAGCCACCCAGGCACCCGAGGAACTTTTTTCTACAGTGGCTGTATAATTTCACATTCCCACCAACAATGTATGAGGGCTTCAATTTTTCCATATCCTTGCCAACAGTTGTTACTATCTTCTTAATGCTTTTGATTTGCATTTTCCTGATAGCTAATAATATTTGAGACTTATTGACCATTTGTATATCTTCTTTGGAGAAATGTCTATTCAGATAATTTGCACATTTTTAATTGGGTTTTTTGTCTTTCTATGGAGTTATAAAAGTTCTTTATATGCTCTAGATATCAGTCGCTTATCAGATATATGATTTGCCAAAATGTTCTCCCATTCTATGAGTTATCATTTCACTTTGAAGCATAAAAGGTTTTAATTTTAATGGAATTCAGTTTATTTTTTCTTTTGTTTCTCGTGCTTTTGGTGTCATTTTGCTTTATGTGCAGCACAATATTGGGTTTTACTTTGTGATCTAATCTGAATTTTTTTTCTCTTAATTGATCAATTAAATTCACTTACCTTTATTGATTTGACAGATATTTTTTGGTTTTTTTATTGTAATTCTTTTGATACTAATAAAAGTTTGTGTTATCATTCTATTTGCTTCCTTTATATGAAAGCTTTATATAATACCCTTGTCTCCTCTCTTGAAAGTTCCAGTTTATCTTGGATCCCACATTTTTCTTGTTCTTATAGGATTATTTCTTGTCCTTAAAGGGTTATTTTGCAAGAGTATAGTAACTTCTTTGAGAAAAGGTCTTGGGAAGAAAACTGAGACCTGCACATCTGAAAATGACTTTAGTTTGCCTTCAAATTTGATTCATCATTTGGCAGGTTTTAGAGTTCAAGATACAAGATAATTTTCCCCCAAATTTTTGAAGATCTTGTCAATCTTTTCTAGTATCCGATGTTGCTAAAAAGAAATTTGCTTATTCCTTTAAAGGTGACCTTTTAAAAAAATCTCTCTAGAAGTTTTCTGGATTATTTGTCTCTAATCAGAAAGTTCACAAGAGTGTGTATAGGTGTGGGTCTTTTTTTTTTTTGAAAGAGGGAGAAGCGGGCTTCCTGCTCAGCAGGGAGCTCAATCCCAGACTCTGGGATCATAACCTGAGCCAAAGGCAGATGCTTAACCAACTGAGCCACCCAGGTGCCCTAGGTCCTTTTCTATTCATTTGCTTGGTGCTTGAAGGGCTCTTTCAATTTGAAGACATCTCCTCCATTTTTTGACTTTTTTTTCTTTTTTTTTTTCAGTGTCTTCCAGTTTTTTTTTTTTTTTTTTTTTTTCTGTTCTCTCTTTCTGGTATGCCTATTAGATGCTGGAAATCTGTGTTTACGCATTTTTTCTTCTTATGGACATTGAGATTTCCTCAACTTTATTTTTCAACTCTTTACTCATGGTAATTATTTTTTTATTTCTAAGTTCTCTTTGTTGTCCTCTGTTTCATTTTTTTTTTTTTAAAGATTTTATTTATTTGACAGAGAGAGACACAGCGAGAGAGGGAACACAAGCAGGGGGGGGGTGGGAGGGGAAGAAGCAGGCTTCCCGCTGAGCAGGGAGCCCGATGTGGGGCTCGATCCCAGGGCCCCGGGACCATGACCTGAGCCGAAGGCAGACGCCCAACGACTGAGCCACCCAGGCGCCCCCTTCTGTTTCATTTTTTACAAACAGACTTTATTTTCAAAAACCATTTTAGATTTACAGAAAAACTGAGAAGATAGTACAGACAGTTCCTGCATACTCCACACCCAGTTTATTTACATCTTACATTAGTGTGGTACATTTGTCACATTTAATGAACCAATTTTGATACATTATTGTTAACTGAAGTCCATACTTTATTCAGATTTCCTTAGTTTTTTATCTAATCTCCTTTTCTGCTTCAGAATCCCATCCAGGATACATTACAGTTAGTGATCATGTCTTCTTAGGCTCCTCTTGACTATGATAGTTTCTCAAACTTCCTTTGTTTTTGATGACCTTGACAGTTTTGAGGAGTGCTGGTCAGGTGTTTGTAGACTGTTCCTGTACTGGAATTTGTCTGGTGTTTTCCTCATGGGTAGGCTGCTGTTACTGGTTTTGGGGAGGAAGGCCATGGAGGTAAAGCACCATTTTCATCACATCATATCAAGGCAACATATTATCATCTTGATCACCTGGCTGACATAGTGTATGCCATGTTTTCCACTATAAAGCTATTCCTTTCTCCCTTTTCTATAGTGTACTTTTGGGCAGGAAATCACTATCTCCAGCCCACACTTAAGGAGTGGGGAATTATGCTCCACTTCCTGAGGGTAAAGTATCTACAGAAATTATTTGGAATTTTTCTGCATAGGAGATTTGTATCCCCCATTTTTAATTTATCTAATCATTTATGTCAATGTAGACTCTCAGAGTATTTATTTTATATTTTGGGTTGTAATCCAGTACTACTTTATTTTGTTGTTCAACTGATCTGGCTTTGGCCATTGGGAGCTCTTTCAGTTGGCTCCTGTGTCCCTTTGACATAACCTCATCTGTGTGTGTGTGTGTGTGTGTGTGTGTGTGTGTGATGAGCAATTCCTTCCTTTCAGGCACTGTAAGATGCTGCAAGCTCATCTTGGATATTTCTTACTCCAGCTGTAGAATCACCCATTTCTCCACAGATCTCTGGTTCTCGTTATTGGAGGATGGTATTAGAAACCAAGATCTGGGCATTAAGTGTGCTTGTTGCTACTGGGGTGTTGTTGCATCTAGGTCTTCTCTGCTGACAGAGCAAGGATATATGTGTGCATGTACTAACCTGTGTGTATAAACAGATCTCTAAATATTTCTGTATGTAACCATCTGTATCTGTGTTAAGCTATGCATGAGTTCATACTGGTGTTCTCTACTCTATTGCCATATGGATTATTCTAACCTTTCCTCTTCCTTATCTGTAAACTCCAAGTCTACCAGTGAGGAATCTGGCTTTCACTCCCTGTCATCCCTTTACTGTTCAATTCTAGAATATATAGAGAGCAATATCAGAATTGCTAACTCATTCACCTATAGGAAACAACTTTATCAACAAAAGTATAGTGCTTACATGCAGTCCTTTTTGCCTTTAGTCTTACAGACTCCACTCATTTCCAAAGTTATGTAGGTCAGCACCTTTACTCCAACCCCCTTCAGTGAGGTTGTTTCATACATTAGTAATACATTAGATTTTTTTGGTCACAGTCTGTATTCCATCATAGGATTTTCCCAACCTCCTAAACAATTTTTTAAATTTGCATACTGTAAAGTCCTATGGGTTTTGACAAATGAATAGTGTCATGTATCCATCATTTCAGTATTATAGTAGTAGTGTAGTTTCACAGCCCTAAAAAATCCCTTTTGCTTCATCCATTTAACCTCCTTAGTTGGACTCATACAGTAAGAAGCATTTTCAGACTGACTTATTTCAATTAGCATTTAAGGTTCATCCATATCTTTTGATGGCTTGATAGCTCATTTTCAAATACCAAAATAATATTCCATTTATGGTCATAGCACAATTTGTTTATTTGTTTACCTAAAGAAGGATATCTTAGTTGTTTCTATTTTTTGGCAAATATAAATAAAGCTGCTATAAATATGTCTATGTAGGTTTTGTTTGGACATAAGTTTTCAAATCAGTTGGGTAAATATCTAGGAGCACAATTGCTAGATCATGTGGTAAGGCTATGATTAGCTTTGTAAGAAACTGCCAATCTACCTTCCAAAGTGGCTGCACTATTTTGCATTCCCACCAGCAATGAATGAAATTTCCTGTTGCTCCACATCCTTGATAGCATTTGGTGTGGTCAGTGCTTTGGATTCTAGCCATTCTAATAGGTGTGTAATGGTATCTCGTTGTTTTAATTTGAAATTCACTAATGGCATATATGTTCAGCACCCTTTCATATGCTTATTTGCCACTTGTATATTTTCTATGATGAGGTGTCTATTTAGATGTTTTGCCCATTTTTAAAATTGGGTCTCTATTTCATTTTTTTTTTATTCTTATGTTAATCCCCATACATTACATCATTAGTTTTAGATGTAGTGTTCCATGATTCATTGTTTGTGCATAACACCCAGTGCTCCATGCAGAATGTGCCCTCCTCAATACCCACCACCAGGCTAACCCATCCTCCCATCCCCCTCCCCTCTAGAACCCTCAGTTTGTTTTTCAGAGTCCATCGTCTCTCATGGTTCGTCTACCCCTCCGATTTCCTCCCCTTCATTCTTCCCCTCCCGCTACCTTCTTCTTCTTCTTCTTCTTTTTTTCTTAACATATATTGCATTATTTGTTTCAGAGGTACAGATCTGAGATTCAACAGTCTTGCACAATTCACAGTGCTTACCAGAGCACATACCCTCCCCAGTGTCTATCACCCAGTCACCCCATCCCTCCCACCCCACCCCCCACTCCAGCAACCCTCAGTTTGTTTCCTGAGATTAAGAATTCCTCATATCAGTGAGATCATATGATACATGTCTTTCTCTGTTTGACTTATTTCGCTCAACATAATACCCTCCAGTTCCATCCACGTCGTTGCAAATGGCAAGATCTCATTCCTTTTGATGGCTGCATAATATTCCATTGTATATATGTACCACTTCTTCTTTATCCATTCATCTGTCGATGGACATCTTGGCTCTTTCCACAGTTTGGCTATTGTGGACATTGCTGCTATAAACATCGGGGTGCACGTACCCTTTCGGATCCCTACTTTTGTATCTTTGGGGTAAATACCCAGTAGTGCA
>NC_058405.1:84551537-84551612 GCF_002201575.2 Neomonachus schauinslandi
TGCACTACTGGGTATTTACCCCAAAGATACAAAAGTAGGGATCCGAAGGGGTACGTGCACCCCGATGTTTATAGC